>NC_133817.1:257821-307821 GCF_043250625.1 Sebastes fasciatus
CTGCTCTACGGGCTGAAGCTGCTCTACGGGCTTCAGCTGCTCTACGGGCTTCAGCTGCTCTACGGGCTTCAGCTGCTCTACGGGCTTCAGCTGCTCTACGGGCTGAAGCTGCTCTACGGGCTGAAGCTGCTCTACGGGCTGAAGCTGCTCTACGAGCTTCAGCTGCTCTACGGGCTGAAGCTGCTCTACGGGCTGAAGCTACAACTCTCTTCTGGACTCTGGTGATATTTCAGCGTGGACACTGAACAGACTGTCACACACACACACACACACACACAGAGGGAAGAGCACAGCGTCTTTACTGGGACACCGTCCCCCTGAGAACGAGGCTTTCTGGGGCAGATGAAGGTTAGCAGAGCTCACATGTGCTCCCTCTCTCACATGTACTTTACAGGAGGACACATACACAACGTGCTCATCTCTCTTCTGTTTAACTCCCAACCAACAGCTCAACAGCTTCCATCTAACCGAAGCTCCTTTCCTTTAACTACATCTGACCACACAACACTAACAGTAGAAGAAGAAATGACAGACAGGACGGGCTCCTGATGTCACCAGATGTTCAGCAGAGCCAGATAAATAATGATGTAACAGCTGCATGCTGCTGGAGACTGTAAACACAGAGTAGTGATTAATCCCAGAGTTAATGTAGTACTACTGTATGATGCTTCTCTCTGTGACCCAGCTACTCCTCAGAACCAGAACACTCTGATTAACATCCAGCAGTCCTCAACGGGAGCCAGAAGTGGAGAAGAGATGTATGTCTGCTAGAGGTGGGTTAGATATTAGGCCAGCCAACACCGGACTGGACTGGACCGGACCGGACCGGACCAGACCATACCAGACCGGACCAGACCGGACCAGACCGGACCAGACCAGACCAGACCGGACCAGACCGGTATACAGAGTTAGAGAATGGCGGAAAAGTTGAGGTAGCATATAGAGCAAAGTAAAACTGAAGAAGATCAGATTATTAGAATGAGGTTATCACCGCTGACGGTACATAATGGACCAGGCTTCTATCTTCTTCCCATGGGTCAAAGGTCAAGCTGCCCAACAGAACCAGGCTTCTATCTTCTTCCCATGGGTCAAAGGTCAGGCTGCCCAACAGAACCAGGACCATCTATCTAGTGTTGTTTTATAGTAGTGTTGTTTAGTACCTGGATCTCCATGCCCTGCTCCAGCAGTCTCTTGGCCTGGTTCTCCACCTCCAGCCGGGCTCTGCTGATCAGCAGCAGGTCGTTCTCTATCACCTCGATGCCGCTCAGATCCACACCTTGAGACAGGTAGTCTAGAGACACACAGAGACACACAGAGACACACAGAGACCACTCATTAGACATTACATCACATTTTACAGGTTCTTCTCCATTCAGGTTCTCAAAGACTCAGATATCCAGGACTCTAGTCCTTCAGAGACTCAGATATCCAGGACTCTAGTCCTTCAGAGACTCAGATATCCAGGACTCTAGTCTTTCAGAGACTCAGATATCCAGGACTCTAGTCCTTCAGAGACTCAGATATCCAGGACTCTAGTCTTTCAGAGACTCAGATATCCAGGACTCTAGTCCTTCAGAGACTCAGATATCCAGGACTCTAGTCTTTCAGAGACTCAGATATCCAGGACTCTAGTCCTTCAGAGACTCAGATATCCAGGACTCTAGTCATCACTGTTTGAAGAAATGATATTTGATTTTTGTATTGATTATGTGTCTTTGGAGGGAGACCAGTAGACCCCAGTAGACCCCAGTAGACCCCAGTAGAGCCCAGTAGACCCCAGTAGACCCCAGTAGAGCCCAGTAGACCCCAGTAGACCCCAGTAGACCCCAGTAGACCCCAGTTGAACCCAGTAGAGCCCAGTAGAGCCCAGTAGAGCCCAGTAGACGTTACTTCAGGTGGATGATCATGTACACATCTCCTAATAAAGAGAAGTGAGGCCCAGTCAGCCTGGATCTTCTTTGTGATTATCATATTTTCATATTCTGTTATTGAATCTGCGGTCCGTTGACGGAGACGATGACAGCGGGACGAGTCAGCTGGACAGATTAGTCAACAACACTTGTTTCAAAGAAGCACAGAACACTTGTGACTGTGTTAAACATTAAACTCCACTCTGCTTTACCTCCTCAGTGGTTCTCCTCCCATCTGCTTTAAAGCCTGACTGTTCTTCACACAGAGAAATATTCACTTGTCTTATAACTGAATCTGGTTTTGGGCTGATATGAAATTAAAACTGATGTAACCCGTCAAACTGCTGCCATGATCTCTGCTGCTGCTGTTCACTCTCAGAGAGTCAACGCTACCATTCACAGTCAGAGAGAAGCGTTATCGTCTCCAACCAAAACTCCAGTGTTTCCCCTGTTCCCTCCGGCCGCGGTCTGGACCATTGGACTATTGGACCAGTGGACCATTGGACCGTTGGACCATTGGACCATTGGACCAGTGGACCAGTGGACCATTGGACCAGTAGACAATTGGACCAGTGGACCAGTGGACCGTTGGACCGTTGGACCGTTGGACCGGTGGACCAGTGGACCGTTGGACCGGTGGACCGTTGGACCGTTGGACCGTTGGACCGTTGGACCATTGGACCATTGGACCGGTGGACCGGTGGACCGGTGGACCGGTGGACCGGTGGACCGTTGGACCGTTGGACCGTTGGACCAGTGGACCATTGGACCGGTGGACCGGTGGACCGGTGGACCAGTGGACCATTGGACCGGTGGACCGGTGGACCGGTGGACCGTTGGACCGTTGGACCGTTGGACCGTTGGACCGTTGGACCGGTGGACCGTTGGACCGGTGGACCGGTGGACCGGTGGACCGGTGGACCGGTGGACCGGTGGACCGTTGGACCGGTGGACCGGTGGACCATTGGACCGGTGGACCGGTGGACCGGTGGACCGGTGGACCGTTGGACCGTTGGACCGTTGGACCGTTGGACCAGTGGACCGTTGGACCCTTGGACCGTTGGACCATTGGACCATTGGACCATTGGACCATTGGACCATTGGACCATTGGACCGTTGGACCAGTGGACCGTTGGACCCTTGGACCGTTGGACCATTGGACCATTGGACCAGTGGACCATTGGACCAGTGGACCATTGGACCAGTGGACTGTTGAGCCGTTGGACCGTTGGACCATTGGACCAGTGGACCGTTGGACCAGTGGACCGTTGGACCGTTGGACCGTTGGACCGTTGGACCGTTGGACCGTTGGACCGTTGGACCAGTGGACCAGTGGACCGTTGGACCGTTGGACCGTTGGACCGTTGGACCGTTGGACCGTTGGACCGTTGGACCGTTGGACCAGTGGACCATTGGACCAGTGGACCGTTGGACTGTTGGACCAGTGGATATGGTGGATATTGTGTATATTGTGTATATTGTGTATATTGTGTATATTGTGTATATTGTGTATATGGTGTATATTGTGGATATGGTGGATATTGTGTATATGGTGGATATGGTGGATATTGTGGATATGGTGGATATGGTGGATATGGTGGATATTGTGGATATGGTGGATATTGTGGATATTGTGGATATGGTGGATATTGTGTATATGGTGGATATTGTGGATATGGTGGATATGGTGGATATCCCAGCATTAGCAGCATGTCAGAGTGTAACTCCCGTTAGCATCACCCTGGTGATGGAGGTAATCAGCTGAGTGGGTTAGTGACAGATCTGCCTCCTGTTTATCAGAGCACATCTAACAGTCAGGAAGTCGTAATCACTGAGGGCAGATGAAGAAGGAGGTGGAGGTAGAGGTAGATCTGAGGGGGTTCATGAAGCAGGCTAAAAACCACAGCTCAGCGGCTGGATCCAAGACAGACCGGTGTAGCTGTCTTTGTACCGATGCGTCGTAGCTCCGGGAACACAAGGAGCTGTTAGTGGTTATATTCCACCGCAAAGCTAACCGCTCTGATATCGAAGACTGTTTCCTGGTTCTATTGTATACGTGAAGGGGCAGCGATCACAGAAGAGAAACGTTCAAACACAAAAAAACAAAACGAGGTAAAAAGTGACTGACTGAGTGCTGCAGCGTCTCGCTGTCAGGAGCTCATCTGGTATCAGTCGGACAGGTTCTGGTGTTCTGGATACCAGAGAACATTCAATAAAACAGTGTCGTGTCGTGTTGATGTTGGAAACAACACATCTCTGACTTCCATTAGTGAATGAACCTGTGTGTCTTTTATTGGGTTAGTGAATGTCTCATATTGTGAGTATCTCTCTGGGTGGACGTCCTGGTGGACGTAGTCAGGCTGCACTCTTAAATCTCAGACATAAGCTCCCTCCGCATGTGTAAGCTGCATACTATTTTAAACCCTGATGGTGAGTTGAGTCCAGATATGTGCACATGATTAAGCCCAAGTCTAACTCACCCAAAGTTGGCAACTTGGCTAATAGTTTAACTTTAACTAGCCATGATGGTTAAACTATTAACAACATTTTATCTCCATCTCTGAGAAGCTTCGCCCGTATTGTAGCCGGCTAGAGCCTCAAATCACAGTCTGTCATCTCAAAACAGGACAATAGTCCTCAGTTCAGTAGAACTGCCGCTATACACCGATCAGCCATAACATGAGGTCAGCGTGGTCACCCTGACCAGTCCCCATCAGGTCACCCTGACCAGTCCCCATCAGGTCACCCTGACCGGTCCCCATCAGGTCACCCTGACCGGTCCCCATCAGGTCACCCTGACCGGTCCCCGTACCAACAAACTGCTCCTCACTGTGTGTTCTGACACCTTTCTATCAGAACCAGCATTAACTGTTTCAGCAGTTTGAGCTCCAGTAGCTCTTCTATTGGATCAGACAACACGGGCCAGCCTTCGCTGCACGTGCACATGCCTGTGCTGGTCTGGTCGGGGGTGTTAGGAGAGGAGAGCTGCAGGACGAGGGCTGTATTGTATATTTGTTGCCCTTTCCAGAGAACCTCCTGCCCTGGGGTACAACTTGAACTAGAATATGCTGAAAGGTTATCATGGAGTTTTTGCCCAATGACTCCAAAAATAACCTTCTTAACCCGCTGTAGACACCGAGTCCATGACTGCTGCTTCATAAATACAAAGCACACACACACACTTCTTCTCAGGCCTCCTGTATATACGTCTGTTAGAGATAGCATAGCGAGGGATTAGCCAGCAGCCGTTAGACTAGCCGGTCGACAGCCTTCATGTCACAGTGGTGGATGTTTAGTCACATCCACTGTGCTTACAGCAGCTGGAGGTGTGAAACCAGCCCATCACACTTCATTGTCGTGTTTGCTGAGATATAACGTCTGTAACTGTCTTTATTTTCTCTCTTAGTCTCTGAGCTGTCTCCATCTCCTTCTATTTCTGCCTCTCTCTCATATCATGCTCATGTTTGCTGACTGTAACTGTCTCTCTTCCTCTCTCCATACCCTGCTGTCTGCCATCTCTCTCTCCAGGCTTGTATCTGGGGGGGAAACATGCCTCCCGCTGAGTTGTGCATGTCAGTAGAACAGTTGGACTGGACCCCATCATGTCTGCTTACACTGCCTGAATAAACACATGTGAGAGATGAAGAGCTGGGGGGGGGGGGTGTGAGGAATCAGGAGTTCTTCTGTTATCAGTGGACGGTTGTACGACAGCAGACGAGCCCTGATCTGAATTCTGATCCATCAGTCTGTGTTCACATTGGCCGCGGCCGGCGCTGCTGTTGTTGCCATGTCAATGCCTAGTAGCCCTAATTAGTCCAGTCGCTCACTAGCTTCCTTCCAGATACGCTCGCCAGGCAATAAGGTGCAACACGGCGAGGGCGCCGACGGTCGCCAGATTGGGACAATTAAGCATGAAACCATCCGGCAGGCGCTATGCAAACACCAGCAGCAGAGGAGGAGGAGTGGCCAAAGTCCTGAGAGGAAGGATGCTGCCATTAGTATCGTCATGGACACCATCTCCTACCTGGGCTCTCTAATGAGGACAAACACATCAGGAGACAGAAACAAGGACTCAAAGACAAACAGAAGATCTGAGCGCTGTTGTCCCCGTTTACTACCGGCAGCACAACACAAAGAGAGATTAAGGAAAGACAATATGAGACGAGTGTTACGTCTGCTTTGTGAGTCCAATTAGTCAGAGAGGAGGTGTGAAGGGGGGAATAAGAGAAGGAGACAAATTCAGAGGGAAGAAGGGAAGAAGGGAGGGGGGGAGTAGGAAGAGCTACTGGAGGCAGACACAGAGAGAGAGACGGGAAGCAGGACGGAGAGACAGACCTACAGAAAGAGAGGCAGAGCAGAGAGAGAGAGCAGAGACAGAGCAGAGCAGATAGAGAGAGAGAGAGAGAGAGAGAGAGAGAGAGACAGAGAGAGCGAGAGAGAGAGAGAGAGAGAGAAAGAGAGACAGAGCAGCAGCGTCAGTATCTCTCCGTGACTGCATGCTCTCTCCCGGTCTCATTTCCATCCTGATGGACGAACTAACCAGCCTCCCTGAATGATGGACTACAACACTGAGCCTCCTCCTCTCAGGGTGATCAGCTGTGGACTCTGAACCACCTCTGGACATTGAGACTGGAGGAGAGGACAACAGTCCGACAGACCCGAGGATCACTGAGGAATGGTCTCCGTCTGGAGGTAAACTAACACATCATGCACTAACACCGTTATCGCTCTCCTGATAGCGAGGCGATGTGAATGTGATGCACGAAGGCTCTGTGAGCTCCACACAGCCTGCTGACATGTTGTTCCGTCTGTGAGTCACCATTCTCAAGCAGAGACTATTCTGAGTGGAGAATAATTAGACTAAATGACTGGCTGTCAAACAGCGAAGGAGTACGGGTCTCCACCAGCTGAGCTGAGTTCACTGACTCCAGAAGAGACGAGTTCTCCTCATACAACACTGAAGTGATCAGAGAGAAGCAGCCTACAGGACAGATGTCTGATGTGATGGATAAATATCCTCATACAACACTGAACTGAATGTAAGACATTAAAGCTCAGAGCAGATGGAACTATTATTTCCATTGTTGTTTATTATTCTTCAGTTTAAAGTTCCTGTTAGTAACTTGTTCAGGTATAAATCATTGCTGGTCGGTGTCTCATGGTCTCTCGTGTGTCTCCGCTGTTCAGACTCAGACTCCAACACAAACTCCAGTGAAGCACCAAAACCTCTTGGTTGTATCTAGTGAAGCTGTTAAACAGTGTTGGCCGCGGTCGGAGGACGCGGGGGAGACCGTAGCTTTGGTCTCCAGGACCGGAGTCTCTGCTCCTCTGCTCCTCTGCTCCTCTGCCTGCCTTCACTCACACACCGCGCTCCTTCTCTCTCTCTCTCTCTCCACCTCTCACGTGCATGCTGCTCACTCCACACTGCAGAAGAGTTAGTTTAGCTCTGAGAATATCTAGTGAATGTTCAGTGGACGTTTGTGCAGAAATAACTGCTGCAGCTCCTCCAGACCAACAGAGGTTTCCCGTGTCTTGTGAAGTGACGGGGCTCCGCAGAGAGAAACGTTATCGTCTCCCACCAAAACTCCGGTGTGAATGGAAACTTTGTGCTACAAAACCTTCAGAAAAATGCTGCTGAAATAAAAGCCAGAGAATCTGCAGCCTAACAGCTGATCTCAGGTAGTATTGATTTACAATTACAGGTGAGGAAAAATCAATTCTTAGATGCATCGTGATTTTCTCTTGAAAGATCGTCTCGACGCAGAAAAGTCAATAAATGAAAACCCAACTCTATATTATCATCCCTGTGTTGTAAGAGCAGCACAGCTCATCTGGAGAACGGCCGAGCCGGTACGAAGTGTGTCTGAGAGACAGCAGTCTGAGCAGAGGACAGTTTAAGTTTAACAATGAAGATATGAAGTGAATATGGAGTAGAGGTTGTATTCAGTATCGTCCGTGGCCATAGTACAACTGGTTACACATATTATAAAGTTAGAAAATACACCTCCTAAACTGAGCGAGGGGCTCATCGTAGCATATAAGAATACACATACAGTATACATGTGTAAGTACAGACATATCGTCTCTTAATCACAAATATTACAATAAATACTGTCAATAGAAGAAGTCTTACAGGAACACCTTACTGCCTGAATAGAAATGGTGAAATGTTGATCTAAATCAGGAACTATCTGATTAAAGAATAAGTGATATGGACCTTTAATGCCAGTCTTCAGTACGTGACATCACCATCACTACAGCCTTCAACGCTCAAAGCCGAGAGCCAGATTTTAAATCTCGAGACCGTCCAGTGAAGTCGTGATCTGGCTCAGAGAGAGGCTGAGACCATGTGTGGCCCATTGTTGTGACAGTTAGTCAGCATATCATTTCAGACAGTCTGCAGACAACCAGCTCACAGTTCTCACTGCTCATTTACTGAACAACACATGACAAGAAGCATCAAAGATAACAGGCATCAAAAACGGATTAAACACACGAACATGAGCGCAAACACAGAGACAGGCGTCCAATTAGCACAGAGAGAGCTCGCTGTCTGTCAGGGGATGATGAATGAGCTGGAATGACTGTAGGTGGGAGACGTGATGCAACATGCAGACCAGGAGGAAGAGATCCCATTTTAATGTGACTAATCTATTTCTTTCATACTTCATGGACTGAAATCTTCCATCCGTTCTTCTTCCAGAGTCAGAGATGGGATGTGAGGGAAGGTGGTGACCACGATGGGACATGACATCATTCTGTGGAGGATAAAGGAGGAGTACAAAGACTCTATATGACCTCCATCCGGGTCTCTGACCTTTGGTTCAGCTCTGCCTCCCCTCGGATCACAACCATTTGATGGGTTTATGTCCCTCTGAACCTCCTCGCTCATCTCTACTGCGTTCACTGACATAAAGAGCTGTGGACCGCATCGTGACGACTAGCAGATACCTGAACAGTGGAGAGAAGTGGAGACAGGAGGATTGTTCTGGCTCTGGCATCATGTTCAAGCGGGGATGAGACTGGAGGCAGCGGGCCAAGCACAACGGACAATGAGACAGAGCTATGCATGAAAGAACGCATTGATCTTAGAGCACCGCACTGATGCTGCAGACCACATGCCCCCCGACGAGGGGAGGGCGTCTGCTGCTTTCTGTGGATCACAAACAGACTTCTCCCTTCGCCTGAGTGGAGCCGGGATCCCCAGAGCTAAAGCTCACGAAGACTTCTCATTGTCCCTCAGAGTTTGACATGTTCCCATAGAGGATGCTGTAAATGAGGAGGATGGACTGAAGACTGATGGTGGTGGGATGGTTTGACGAGCAGAGGCCACTTGGACTGCTGCTGAGCTGGAGAGGACGCTGCTGGGAGGGAGTGGTGAGTTTAAGACCGATATCACTCTCACACTTTCTAGTCCAAACCTTAGAGGAGCAACGTCCAGAGAATAGAATATACTAGTATTCTCTGGTGTGTTCAGGCTCAGCCAGCGAACCAGGACTCTCGTATGGCTCGTTGGCTCCACAGAGTCTTCTAACTGGTCCTCCTGTCAGGTTTCAGGTTCAGATGCTGTTTGACCCGGTTCAGTCACACTTTGTTTGAAGCATCCTGGACTTGTTTGCTCTTTGCCATAACTCAACGTCTCTGGTGTTAAAACCAACACGCCCCGACACAAACTGATCATCTGTTTGGCTCTCGCTCCCCAACACTGACAACATAGACCTTACATTTAACAGCACACACTAAGATCAATAATGTTCCCACACTTCTGCTCATACAGTGAAGACGTGTTTGGTGTATGTACTGTATGTGACCTTTGTCCTCTGTGCAGTTTCAACATGAGTTAAAATGAGTAAAAAGCACCTTTAATGTTTCCATACCAGGTGATGTCTTCCTTTAAATCCTCAGCGGTCAGACTCAAACTTTATCTACAAACACAACGTTTACTAAATTGTCCTTCAGCATTGTGTAAAAGTCACCCTAGAAACCTAAAACCCCACTGAGATAATGATGTCAACAACAAGTCAAAGCATATTCCAGTTATCATTTACTAGTTAAACATATTTCAGATACATGCTGAGTTCTTCTTTGCCAGATGATTTATACAGTACGAGTGTGATGACTTGATGAAGTGGAGCTCAACAATCGGAGTACTTAGAGAATCCACTCAATGATTGTGGAGCAGCAGAGTCAAGAGAGGTGAATGGCATATTACCAGTAGCCCTAACCCTAACCTAACCTAACCTAACCTAGCCCTAACCCTAACCTAACCCCATCACCTGCTTACAGGACATTCCTCCCTGAAAGGAAAAGGTTCACTTGTCTGGTGGATAAAAAGAAGATGTGGTAGAATTTAATCTGCTTTTAATATTTGGTATTGAACGGACCTTTGTGATGCTCTCCAGGCCTCTTCCTCCCACCAGGATAATGCACACATCCCCAGAGCGGATCTCTGCAGCCACCATGAGCAACATGACGGTGCTTGACACCGCTGACCCCTACGACCTTGACATGACCTCAGACGAAGCTGTCTACCCCATCAGCTTCCAGGTGACGCTGCAGCTTCACAGCTCATTAATGGGTGATTATGATCACCGTGTATTATTCTGACTAAAACAACACTGAATGTCCCACTAAGGTCTTCCTCTGTTCCTTGGTAGGTGTCTCTGACGGGCTTCCTGCTGTTGGAGATAGTTCTGGGTTTGAGCTCCAACCTCACCGTGCTGGTCCTCTACTGTATGAAACAGAACCTCATCAGCGCCGTCTCCAACATCATCACCATGAACCTGCACGTGGTGGATGTGTTGGTGAGTCCTGACCTCCACTAACATCTAATTACATGGAGCGGTTGGATACTGAGACACACTACTGAGTCCTACTGATTACTTTGCTTTTACATGGTTGATTTCTTGCCTCAGAAATTCTCCTGTCCTCCTGTCCTCCTGTCCTCCTGTCTTGTTTCCAGGTGTGTGTCTGCTGCATCCCGCTGACGGCGGTGGTGGTGTTACTTCCTCTGGAGGCGGACACAGCCATGGTCTGTTGTTTCCACGAGGCCTGCGTCTCCTTCGCGAGCGTAGCTACTGCCTCTACCGTGCTAGCCATCACCGTGGACCGCTACGACATCTCGGTGCGGCCGGCGAACCGCGTGCTGACGATGGGCCGAGCCGTGGCTCTGCTGGGATCCATCTGGGCTCTGTCCTTCTTCAGTTTCCTGGTTCCCTTCATGGAAGTGGGCTTCTTCATCAGCTCTGGCTCAGAACTTGTGAACCAGACTGTAGTGGTCACTCATACCAACGAGTACTACACTGAGCTGGGTTTGTACTATCACCTGCTAGCACAGATCCCCATCTTCTTCTTCACAGCGGTGGTAATGCTGGTGACGTACTACAAGATCCTTCAGGCTCTTAACATCCGCATCGGAACGCGCTTTCAGCACAACCTGCCGAAGAAGAAGCAGAAAAGCAAAAACACCATCTCTCTGAGCACCGCGACACAAGCGGAGTCCACGGACGCTTCCCAGAGCAGCACCGGAGTCCGGGCGGGGGGGAACGCTACTCTGGGCATGAGGGCATCCGTGTCCGTCATCATCGCTCTGAGACGAGCGGTAAAACGTCATCGGGAGAGACGGGAGAGGCAGAAACGGGTCTTCAGGATGTCTCTTCTCATCATCTCCACGTTCTTACTCTGCTGGACTCCGATCACTGTGCTCAACACCATCATCCTCAGCACCGGGCCCAGTGATCTGACCGTTCGCCTCCGCCTGGGCTTCCTGGTGATGGCCTACGGAACCACCATCTTCCACCCGCTCCTCTACGCCTTCACTCGCCAGAAGTTCCAGAAGGTTTTGAAAAGCAAGATGAAGAAGAGGGTGGTGTCTGTAGTAGAGGCCGACCCTACGCCCAACAATGTGGTCATTCATAACTCCTGGATCGACCCCAGGAGGAACAAGAAGGTCACGTTTGAGGACACGGAGGCCAGACAGAAATGTCTGTGCTCGCAGGACGCCGAGTGACGGGATTAACTCAACTGTAAATATGTCAAATATGTAGAATCAAAGGGAACTGGTCTGGTAGAGTAACAGACTACAGAAACATTTATAAAAACTGGTGTTTTGGAGGGATGGATGGAGTTTGATTACGCAAAGAGAGAGAGGTGGAAAGTATCTGGAGAAAAACCTGGAAGAACTCAGACTATGATGAAGACTATGATGAAGTCTATGATGAAGTCTATGATGAAGTCTAAACACGCTAAACACACATTAACAGTTATTAACAGCGGAGGACAGGACTCTGGGCTGCTCACTAAATGAATACTAAAATAATGACCTCAGAAAAGAGGAGTTCTCTGAGATCAGAGGAAACACAGCTAAAGCTGAAGAGTTTCATGAAGAGTTTGAAGAGTTCAACTACATTTACACTGGATTCTTTCTTCAGTGCAAAACATGTCTCAAAATAGGAGTCATAGGCATGAAGAGTTATTTATTGATATTTATTACACGGCTGTGTTGAATACTCCATTCTGATTGGTCAATCACAGCGTTCTACGGTCTGTTATTTGTTACCGTTGCTATGGATAGCAGACCGTTGCTATGCAGACTGTTGCTATGTATAACAGACCGTTGCTATGTATAGCAGACTGTTGCTATGTATAGCAGACCGTTGCTATGCAGACTGTTGCTATGTATAACAGACTGTTGCTATGTATAACAGACTGTTGCTATGTATAGCAGACCGTTGCTATGTATAGCAGACTGTTGCTATGTATAGCAGACCGTTGCTATGCAGACTGTTGCTATGTATAACAGACTGTTGCTATGTATAACAGACCGTTGCTATGTATAGAAGACCATTGCTATGTATAACATGCCGTTGCTATGTATAACAGACCGTTGCTATGTATAGCAGACCGTTGCTATGTATAACAGACCGTTGCTATGTATAGCAGACCGTTGCTATGGGTGCAGCTCTGATGTGGGACTCTGGAGGACCGTTTTTGTGTCATAATATTGATTTGCTCAGTAAGTAGCCGTGTAATAAGCAGGATAATGTACAGAGAGCCGTCGGGGTGCAGCATCAATGCCCGGCACGCTGTACATTATCCCTGACATATTATGGGATGTTGTGGAGTCATGGAGTCAAGGAGGATTCAGTCATTACTCTGTATCTAAGCAGCGGTTGGTTCTGTTCTCTGGTTAGCATAGGATGAGAAACATGTCAATGTACACTCATAGAATGGTATGGATATATTGGTATGATATTGTTTGTCACCATTTGTAATAAATAACCAAACGCACAATATGTGACAGCAGCCCTCTGCTCTCTGGCTTCTCCATGTACGATAGGATATAGGATATACGCTATAGGATATACGCTATAGGATATAGGATATACTGTAGGATATACGCTATAGGATATACTGTAGGATATAGGATATAGGATATACGCTATAGGATATAGGATATAGGATATACGCTATAGGATATAGGATATACTGTAGGATATAGGATATAGGATATAGGATATACGCTATAGGATATAGGATATACTGTAGGATATAGGACATACTGTAGGATATAGGATATAGGACATACGCTATAGGGATATATGATATAGGATATAGGATATACTGTAGGATATACGCTATAGGATATACGCTATAGGATATACGCTATAGGATATACTGTAGGATGTAGGATATAGGATATAGGATATAGGATATACGCTATAGGATATAGGATATAGGATATAGGATATACGCTATAGGATATAGGATATACTGTAGGATATAGGATATAGGATATAGGATATACGCTATAGGATATAGGATATACTGTAGGATATAGGATATAGGACATACTGTAGGATATAGGATATAGGACATACTGTAGGATATAGGATATAGGACATACGCTATAGGGATATATGATATAGGATATACGCTATAGGATATACGGAGGGATATAACAGATCAGACCAGTGGATCAGTTTCCTCAGAAGTCACCTCTCTCTGATTCATCATGTAGTAGTGAGCTTTTAAATCTATAGTTCAGACTACTGTCTCGTGTCTACACCAACGTTCCTCTCCGTCCCAGACCTAAAGTGTGTGGACATCATTTTGTGTATTTCAGTTATAGAGTGTCCATATTATGCTTTTTTTTTTGGGGGGCTTTTATTCCTTTATTTATTTTGACAGAGACAGAGATAGTTTATTTGTAAGGGGGAGAGAGAGGGGATGACATGCAGCAAAGGGCCGAAGGTCAGATTCGAAGCTGGGGCCGCTGCGGTAAGGACTAAGCCTTGGTAGCTGGGACGCCCGCTCTACCAGGTGAGCTACTGCAGCGCCCCCATATTATGCATTTTAATAAAGATGTTCTAATAGTGGTAAGCCCCGGGGAAAAGAAATAGCACTGAAATTAAAACATCTTTCAGACGAGTCTCTTTAAACCCCACTGACGTGAACCATTAAAGGTCCCAGATTGTAAAAAGTGACATTTCATGGCTTTTATATTATAAAGCAGGTTTAAGTGATATATAAATAAATACTGTTAAAGTATCGAAACGCTTAATCCACAGAGAAACACACACAGCCCGTATTCAGAAACTGTGCGTTTGAAACAAGCCGTCAGGATTTCTGTCCATTTGTGATGTCACAAATCTACAATATTTAGACCGTTACACAGTTTTAAACATAAACATTCTAAATGTGTCCCAGTTTATTTCCTGTTGCAGTGTATGTGAATCCCATCAGCTGACAGGAAGTAAACATGGACCCAAACTGTTGCCTAGCAACGCAATTCTGTTGCAATGCACTAAAACGGAGCGTTTCAGACAGACAGGTGAATACAGGTATATTCAGACAGACAGGATGAGGAAAATAAAGTTTTTTTTTAAACATTACAGCATGTAAACATGTTCTAGTAGAAACACTAAATACAAGTATGAACCTGAAAATGAGCTGATATGGGACCTTTAAACACAAAGGAGCGAAGCGGCGAAGCGGCGAAGCGGCGAAGCGGCGAAGCGGCGAAGCCCACTCCAGAAATTGTTGGAATTGTTGGACAACCAGCGACTGGCACCAGAAGCAGAGACACTATCACCTTTAAGAGGTTGCTGAGGACACTGACCCCATTTAAAAGCTCTGTGTGTGTGTGTGTGTGTGTGTGTGTGTGTGTGTGTGTGTGTGTGTGTGTGTGTGTGTGTGTGTGTGTGTGTGTGTGTGTGTGTGTGTGTGTGTGTGTGTGTGTGTGTGTGTGTGTGTGCGTGTGTGCTGAAAACACTTCATCCTCCTGAACCCACACTGTGATAGCTGAGGGTGTATGATGGGAGATAACTGAGGCTGGTAGTATAGCAGATAGATAACTGGTGGCGCTGACATTCCCTGTTGGTCTGCTGACAGCTGAAGGTCACATCCAGCCACCGTTAGACAACTACAACTCTGATCAGGAGAATGAACCAAAGTCTACAATGAACAGCTGATAGAAGAGAGGTTGAAATGGTTCCCTGCTGTGAGCTCATCACACACCTCAGGTTCATTACCTCCTCTGAACAGGATGCTTGAGACAACGTACACACACTGATTCACAACGTTCACACACTGACTCCAGCTCATCGTCTCGGCCCACAAGTTCACCTAATTGAGCCCCTCTGAACAACACAGGGAGAACATGCTAACTCCACACTATGAGTGCAGGTGATGTGCTGCTGGTTCTGTTGGAGCTGGAGGAACACACTATGAGTGCAGGTGATGTGCTGCTGGTGTCTGTTGGAGCTGGAGGAACACACTATGAGTGCAGGTGATGTGCTGCTGGTGTCTGTTGGAGCTGGAGGAACACACTATGAGTGCAGGTGATGTGCTGCTGGTTCCTGTTGGAGCTGGAGGAACACACTATGAGTGCAGGTGATGTGCTGCTGGTGTCTGTTGGAGCTGGAGGAACACACTATGAGTGCAGGTGATGTGCTGCTGGTTCCTGTTGGAGCTGGAGGAACACACTATGAGTGCAGGTGATGTGCTGCTGGTGTCTGTTGGAGCTGGAGGAACACACTATGAGTGCAGGTGATGTGCTGCTGGTTCCTGTTGGAGCTGGAGGAACACACTATGAGTGCAGGTGATGTGCTGCTGGTTCTGTTGGAGCTGGAGGAACACACTATGAGTGCAGGTGATGTGCTGCTGGTGTCTGTTGGAGCTGGAGGAACACACTATGAGTGCAGGTGATGTGCTGCTGGTTCTGTTGGAGCTGGAGGAACACACTATGAGTGCAGGTGATGTGCTGCTGGTGTCTGTTGGAGCTGGAGGAACACACTATGAGTGCAGGTGATGTGCTGCTGGTGTCTGTTGGAGCTGGAGGAAGTGGATTGCCTCTATTTCATTATGTAATGATTCATCCTCAGTGTGAGTTAAACTCCTGAGAGCTGTAGCTGGTGTGTGAGAGAGTGCCTGCTCTTTCCTTGTGAGGTGAACTGTTCCTCATTCAGTGCTTTAGGTAAGTGACTACATTCCTTTATGAGTTAGTTTAAAGTGATCTAATGAGCTGTGATGCACTGACCTCGCAGTAAAACGTTAACACATGGGTCCGTGCACGCTGTGCTCCAGTGCCTCTCCACTGTGTTCTGAACATTTAGTGTGCAATGGTGTGCACGGTGAAACCTTAATGATGGTAAGCTGGTAAAGCTGTGAGCAGCAACCCTCTTCACACTGGAGCATTAAAAGATGAGCAAAGACCTTCATGTTATCGGTTTCTAATCCGCTTTCACAGGAGGGCTTTTAAATCACCTCAAATATCAAAACAGTCTTCCATTAAAGGATGTCAACTGATTCCAGAGGAGAGGACAGAACAGACGGAGCTACAAAACAACAGGATGAAGCAAAGAAAGAAAGATATGTCAATACAATGAAGTGCAGAAGACGGAGAGAAGAGATGGAAATGATGAACTAGCATCATTAAAGCCCGTTGGTGACATAACAGAGGACTGATATGGAGGACACCAGCAGCTTCTCCCCGAGCCTTTCCAAGCCGACCTAGAGCCGGTCGTGGCGCACCGCCTCGTATGCGGGACTCCCCAGCCTGCTGTGTGTCGCTCACACCCTCCAGCTGGCTGTTAACGAGGGTCTGTAGGCTCAGAGAAGGACTCGTATCGGGACTCGTATCGGTACTCGTATCGGAGAGTATCCAAATGTAAGTACTTGTACTCGGTCTGATATAAAGTGGTATCGGTGCATCCCTAGTTTCAATACAATGGGGATTTAAGGTGAAATTTAGAAGCACAAACTTCTGGGCCTGCAGCCCTAACACTACATGAAACACTCTAAACCCTTTCATTGTAACTGTAGACTGCTAGAGGACCAGTTCACTGCTAGAGGACCAGTTCACTGCTAGAGGACCAGTTCACTGGTAGAGGACCAGTTCACTGCTAGAGGACCAGTTCACTGCTAGAGGACCAGTTCACTGATAGAGGACCAGTTCACTGCTAGAGGACCAGTTCACTGGTAGAGGACCAGTTCACTGCTAGAGGACCAGTTCACTGCTAGAGGACCAGTTCACTGATAGAGGACCAGTTCACTGATAGAGGACCAGTTCACTGCTAGAGGACCAGTTCACTGGTAGAGGACCAGTTCACTGCTAGAGGACCAGTTCACTGATAGAGGACCAGTTCACTGATAGAGGACCAGTTCACTGATAGAGGACCAGTTCACTGATAGAGGACCAGTTCACTGATAGAGGATCAGTTCACTGGTAGAGGACCAGTTCACTGGTAGAGGACCAGTTCACTGATAGAGGACCAGTTCACTGATAGAGGACCAGTTCACTGGTAGAGGACCAGTTCACTGATAGAGGACCAGTTCACTGGTAGAGGACCAGTTCACTGATAGAGGACCAGTTCACTGGTAGAGGACCAGTTCACTGATAGAGGACCAGTTCACTGGTAGAGGACCAGTTCACTGCTAGAGGACCAGTTCACTGATAGAGGACCAGTTCACTGCTAGAGGACCAGTTCACTGATAGAGGACCAGTTCACTGCTAGAGGACCAGTTCACTGCTAGAGGACCAGTTCACTGCTAGAGGACCAGTTCACTGATAGAGGACCAGTTCACTGCTAGAGGACCAGTTCACTGGTAGAGGACCAGTTCACTGGTAGAGGACCAGTTCACTGCTAGAGGACCAGTTCACTGATAGAGGACCAGTTCACTGCTAGAGGACCAGTTCACTGGTAGAGGACCAGTTCACTGATAGAGGACCAGTTCACTGCTAGAGGACCAGTTCACTGATAGAGGACCAGTTCACTGCTAGAGGACCAGTTCACTGATAGAGGACCAGTTCACTGCTAGAGGACCAGTTCACTGATAGAGGACCAGTTCACTGCTAGAGGACCAGTTCACTGCTAGAGGACCAGTTCACTGCTAGAGGACCAGTTCACTGGTAGAGGACCAGTTCACTGATAGAGGACCAGTTCACTGCTAGAGGACCAGTTCACTGGTAGAGGACCAGTTCACTGATAGAGGACCAGTTCACTGCTAGAGGACCAGTTCACTGATAGAGGACCAGTTCACTGCTAGAGGACCAGTTCACTGCTAGAGGACCAGTTCACTGCTAGAGGACCAGTTCACTGCTAGAGGACCAGTTCACTGCTAGAGGACCAGTTCACTGGTAGAGGACCAGTTCACTGATAGAGGACCAGTTCACTGGTAGAGGACCAGTTCACTGATAGAGGACCAGTTCACTGATAGAGGACCAGTTCACTGATAGAGGACCAGTTCACTGCTAGAGGACCAGTTCACTGCTAGAGGACCAGTTCACTGCTAGAGGACCAGTTCACTGCTAGAGGACCAGTTCACTGGTAGAGGACCAGTTCACTGCTAGAGGACCAGTTCACTGATAGAGGACCAGTTCACTGATAGAGGACCAGTTCACTGCTAGAGGACCAGTTCACTGCTAGAGGACCAGTTCACTGATAGAGGACCAGTTCACTGCTAGAGGACCAGTTCACTGGTAGAGGACCAGTTCACTGCTAGAGGACCAGTTCACTGATAGAGGACCAGTTCACTGCTAGAGGACCAGTTCACTGGTAGAGGACCAGTTCACTGATAGAGGACCAGTTCACTGCTAGAGGACCAGTTCACTGGTAGAGGACCAGTTCACTGATAGAGGACCAGTTCACTGCTAGAGGACCAGTTCACTGATAGAGGACCAGTTCACTGCTAGAGGACCAGTTCACTGCTAGAGGACCAGTTCACTGATAGAGGACCAGTTCACTGCTAGAGGACCAGTTCACTGATAGAGGACCAGTTCACTGATAGAGGACCAGTTCACTGCTAGAGGACCAGTTCACTGCTAGAGGACCAGTTCACTGCTAGAGGACCAGTTCACTGGTAGAGGACCAGTTCACTGATAGAGGACCAGTTCACTGCTAGAGGACCAGTTCACTGGTAGAGGACCAGTTCACTGATAGAGGACCAGTTCACTGCTAGAGGACCAGTTCACTGATAGAGGACCAGTTCACTGCTAGAGGACCAGTTCACTGATAGAGGACCAGTTCACTGCTAGAGGACCAGTTCACTGATAGAGGACCAGTTCACTGCTAGAGGACCAGTTCACTGCTAGAGGACCAGTTCACTGCTAGAGGACCAGTTCACTGGTAGAGGACCAGTTCACTGATAGAGGACCAGTTCACTGGTAGAGGACCAGTTCACTGATAGAGGACCAGTTCACTGATAGAGGACCAGTTCACTGATAGAGGACCAGTTCACTGCTAGAGGACCAGTTCACTGCTAGAGGACCAGTTCACTGATAGAGGACCAGTTCACTGCTAGAGGACCAGTTCACTGCTAGAGGACCAGTTCACTGGTAGAGGACCAGTTCACTGCTAGAGGACCAGTTCACTGATAGAGGACCAGTTCACTGATAGAGGACCAGTTCACTGCTAGAGGACCAGTTCACTGATAGAGGACCAGTTCACTGCTAGAGGACCAGTTCACTGCTAGAGGACCAGTTCACTGCTAGAGGACCAGTTCACTGGTAGAGGACCAGTTCACTGCTAGAGGACCAGTTCACTGATAGAGGACCAGTTCACTGATAGAGGACCAGTTCACTGCTAGAGGACCAGTTCACTGATAGAGGACCAGTTCACTGATAGAGGACCAGTTCACTGCTAGAGGACCAGTTCACTGATAGAGGACCAGTTCACTGCTAGAGGACCAGTTCACTGATAGAGGACCAGTTCACTGCTAGAGGACCAGTTCACTGCTAGAGGACCAGTTCACTGATAGAACTGATAGCTTCCTGAAGCTAAAAGCTGCTTTGGCTGCAGAGTTGTTTGAACACGTTGACGGTTAAACTCAGTTGAGTTGAGTTCTACATTCTGAAGGTAAACTCATATAAAAGCACGTCTGAGTCTGACAGAGTTAAACACAAACCTGTTCTGAACTGTTGGACTGATCCTTTTCTATGTTTAGTTTCAGGTCTTGCTGAAGTTCCTGATAGTGTTTAATCTGTGGAGCCGACCCACAGCAGCGTGGCGTGCACACTACAGCTGCTCTGACTGAAAGGTCAACGGCCCCGTCATCACTGGAGCTGCTGTATAATCTCCTCTTCCTGTGGTCCTACAGAGCACAAACAGCCACACTAGAGGCTCTAGTGAAGCCTACCACTAGTGAAGCCTACCACTAGTGAAGCCTACCACTAGTGAAGCCTACCACTAGTGAAGCCTACCACCGCTCCACACACAGGTTCCACAGCTCAACATCTGGCCTTGTGTCCACCTCTACTAAAAACAAGACCTCACTCATTCCCAATGTCAGCTTCAACGTATAACGGAAAGCTGTCAGTGATTTGGAATACAGTATACTACGACAGTGTTAGGACAAATACAGGAATATAGATAATCAATAACATGTCTACGTCCTTACCGAGTTCGTTGAGGCTCTGAGCAGCCTTGGTGATCTCCCTGCTGCCTCCCTGGAGCTGACCCTGGAGCCTCTTGCTCAGGTACAGGATGCGAATGATCCTCCGCAGCAGGTCACAGGCCACCTGGAGCAGGACGAGAGGACGAGAGGATGAGAGGACGAAAGGTGAGAGGATGAGAGGTGAGAGGGCGAGAGGACGAAAGGTGAGAGGGTGAGATTATAAAGACATCATCATGAGATAGACCTGAGGCTGATCTGGGAGCAGCACTTCACTCACTCAGTTCACTCACTCAGTTCAGGTCTCCTCTCTGACTCCTCCAAAAACACTTTAGGGAATCACAACCAGTTCACGTCTCTGCTCCACATCAGCTCCATTAACTTCATCAGTTAATAAAACAGTTTAATGTTTTCCAAATATGTTCCATATATACAAGAAACAATCTATGTATTATTATAACTAACTCAAAGATCCTCTTTCTCCCAACAGACTGTCCACTAACTCTTTAAATCTTTTTAAGAGCAAAATAAAATAAATAAAACTCAAATACAATATAGAAATCCTGGCTTCTGATCCACAACACCTGAATGATAGTACAGGTTTAACAACCTGATGAAGAGTTTAAACAGTCTGCTGAAGGAGTTAAACAGTCTGATGAAGGGGTTAAACAGTCTGCTGAAGGAGTTAAACAGTCTGATGAAGGGGTTAAACAGTCTGATGAAGGGGTTAAACAGTCTGATGAAGGGGTTAAACAGTCTGATGAAGGGGTTAAACAGTCTGATGAAGGGGTTAAACAGTCTGCTGAAGGAGTTAAACAGTCTGATGAAGGAGTTAAACAGTCTGATGAAGGGGTTAAACAGTCTGATGAAGGGGTTAAACAGTCTGATGAAGGGGTTAAACAGTCTGATGAAGGGGTTAAACAGTCTAATGAAGGGTGTTGTAAATTCTTTCACTGTCAAATGGCAACCTCATCAAATCATTCCCCTGCCTGCTGGCCAATTACCCACAGGTGGCCTCAATCCACTGAGGCCATTCATTCCCCTCCCCCTGATTGACAACTGCAATCAGGTGTGTGGCTTCAAAGACTATATAAGGCCCACAGCAGCACCAGCAGAGCACTCTGCTGCATCATCCAACCCTCTGGCCATGCGTCCCTGCGAATGTAAGCCTGTTATTTGACCTATGTTAATTTGTAACACCTTGTTTCAAGCCAGTTATTGACCACAGCTTGTAATTGTTCATTTGTTATTTAGTATTTAATTTATATTACTAATTTGATTTATGTACTCTTTTGCACTGCAGAAACCATGGTTTGGATGCCAATAAACCCCCTTAAACTGATTCCGTCGTCCTCTCTCTTTAATTTGAGAATCTTAGGCGGTTGGCCCTGCCGGAACCCAAGAAAGTTTAATATGGTCCTTCGAGCCGGAGCGCTAACTACCTAAGTTAAAGACGATGGAAGAAGATAAAAATGAGCAGTATGAGAAGAATGGAAGTGAATCAGCACATCACAAGACGCAGCCAGGAGCGACTGCCCCCCCCGGCAGGTGAGGAAGATCTGTTAGGAAAATCCATCTCTACACTTAACATGGATCAAGAGTCTTTGTCAAACATGATGGAATCACTGAAGGAAAGTGAAATGGAGGAAACCAATGAAATGGAACTCATTCGAGGCAAAATGGAGGAGCTTGAGAAACGCAGCCGGGAACGACGGGAAATGTTGGAACACATTAGCACATTGCTGGGGCAGAGCACAAATCAACCCCAGGCTCAAGATGAGCCACAACTTGAGACACAAGAGGAAGCACCTTCCCATGATTCTCACCTTCCAACATTCTCAACAGTCAATTACCCTGCAGTGCCTAAACCTCCTCCTCCAATAGATGCCCACAGAGCTAATCCTGTTCCTCAGTCTTCAGCCTTTATTCAAGCAACACTGAATCATGAACCACTGAAGCTTCATGATGAACTGAGAGGGGCTGTAGGTGGTTTTGAACCACCAGGGGGAGCTCTTTTGGACCTAAATGAGCCTAGGTACCAAGGTGTACCTCTTCTCCCTAATAATCCTGAAAATGATTCTGATGATTCTGATTCTAATCAATCCATCTTTCTTCATGGACCAAACACAAAGCATAATGTGAATGCTGAAGTCCAATATGACGACATAAGGCCTCATGCACAGCTGGTGGGAACATCCACACCTCATCTGAATCCTGACCAGGCATCAGATGCTGCAGTTAGGCCTCCAGTCCAACAGAGAAACATACAGCAATCTACACTGACTGGGCATATGGATTCAGCAGAGGAGAACTTCACTGCTTACAGGCTCCATAACCTCCCTCTCAGTACTGTCAAGATGCCTGTAGTTCCACCTGCATTCCCATATAAGCCACTTGCTTCAACTCAAGGCTTAAACATACAACCCACTTTACAGCATGGATTGTGTCCTGAGCTTACCACTTGTGTTTCCCAACAGCAGCGTTTACCATTACAGTATCAGGTGATACGTTCACCAATTCATGTGGTACATTCACAACCCATTCTATCCTCTTTGGGCCCTGTTTGCTCCCAGCCTCTTTCCTTATCCAACCAGCAAAGACCTCAACCTTCTACTGCCCCCCCTGCAGGTGAGGCCATGCCTGCCACCAGCCATTCTTTTCATTCATTCCATCCAAGAGCCCCAGAAAATCAGTGCATCGTTCCTACCCACTCTCATCCACAATTTCTTCCTTATGCTGGCGTGCAGTCACAGCCACTTTCATCACAGCAGGTAGCTTGGATATCGCTACCACCACCTTCAGAAATGGCTCATCTAACTGCCACAGCTTCAGCTAACCCGCTTCCACATGAGCCATCACTGTATGGGGTTCCAAGGCCTACTATCCCAGATTTCACTAAGGATAGTGAGAAGGACTTTGCCAACCTGAAGCTGGCACTGGACAATCTTTTGAACCCCTATGTTCAGCTGAGCGAGAAATATAAATACCACGTTCTCCTGGAGCATCTCAAATTGCCTGAAGCCCAGATGATTGCTCAGTCTTGCCGTCATCATCCAGAGCCTTATACTGCTACAGTGCAGGCCCTCCAACTGCAGTATGGTCAGCCCCACCAGTTGGCTCAGAGTGAGATAGCCGCAATACTCACAGCACCTGATGTCAAGATTGGTGACTCACAAGGGTTTCAGAGTTTCTCTCTTCAGGTTCACCTGCTAGTGAGTATGCTGGTATCGCTAGAGGGCCCAACTGGTTATGAGCTGAACTGTTGCTCTCATGTCGACCGTTTACTGAGCAAGCTGCCAAGATATTTGAGAGAGAGTTTCATCGAGTTCTTGCACTTACAAGGCAAACTCACTGTAGCCACATTGAACCCATACAATCTAAGGGACTTGGCTGGATGGTTACAATCGAAAGCCCAACAACAGAGGCTTTCAAACCAACTTGTACAACGGTATCAGCAGGAACAGCCCAGCAACAGGCAACCCAAAACCACCAAGAATAGGAATCAGGCAGTTGTCTATCATGGCTCGAATCCGGATGTTCCTCCGATCCAGTTCCGGCAGTCCCCACGGAAAACTAATCCTTCTGTTACCACATATCAAAGGTATAACATCCACTGCCTGTTCTGTCGAGGCCATGATCATTACCTCACCAAATGTCCTCAAATGAAATCCAAAACCAAAGAGGAACTACAATCATGGATAAAGAAGGATAAAAGATGCTGGAGGTGCGGACGTACCTCTCATTCAACCATGGATTGTACACTTAAGAAACCTTGTCCTGACTGTGGTGAGCTCCATCTTCAGATCTTGCATCCTGTGGCTAGACAAGAGCCACGCCCTGAAATCTCACGCTCACCCAGCAAAGTGTACTTCTCTCACTCCAACTCCTCTAACCGTGTGCTCCTTAAAGTTGTCCCAGTACTCCTCTGGAATGATAATATTTCACTGAGTACATATGCCATACTGGATGATGGCTCTGTTCGATCCATGATCCTGCCTGCTGCTGTCCAACAGCTTCAACTGAAGGGAAAGGAGGAGGTACTTACCCTCCGTACCATTCGTTCTGACATCACCAACATTGAAGGCGAAAGCGTGCAGTTTGAGATCTCCCCCATCTCAGCACCCACGGTCAGATACCCCATTCGGCATGCTTTTACTGCAAAGGAGATCGATCTTATTGATCAGACATACCCAGTTCAGTCTCTTAAACGCCGATACCCATATCTAAGAGATATCCCCCTTCAGCCGTTCAGGAGAGTCCAACCTCTTGTCTTAATTGGCTCAGACAACTCTCATCTTATCTCACCCATGGAGCCGGTGAGAAGAGGACCACAGGGAGGACCCATTGCTGTGCACACTCAGCTGGGTTGGACCCTCCAAGGTAATGAGGGTTTACCTATAAGTTGTCCTCCTGCACACCAATGTCTGTTCACTGCCTCCATCATGCCATCTGATTCCTTGCTTAGTCATGTGGAAAAGCTATGGAAACTGGATGTACTACCCTTCCGCAGTGAGAGACAAGTCACTCGGTCCCAACAAGACAAACAGGCCATTAATATGTTGGAGGCGCAAACGAAAAGAGTGACTGTCGATGGAATTGAACGCTATGCCACTCCACTTCTCCGGATTCATGATGCTCCCAAACTGAAGGCTCCAATGGTTGCTACCATGCCCAATCTAAGGAGTACAGAAAGGAGGCTCCTCAAAGATGAGGAGAAGACAGCTGTCTACAATGAGGAGATACTAAAGCTGGAGAAAGCTGGCTATGTCAAGAAAGTTCCTCTTGAAAAAATTAATAGCTCATCGGAATCTTGGTATCTGCCCCATCATCTGGTCCATCACAATAATAAAGCCCGCTTGGTATTCAATTGTTCATTCAGATTCCAGGGGATGTGCCTGAATGACCAGCTACTTCCTGGTCCAACTCTGAGCCCTTCCCTTATTGGGGTCCTCCTTCGTTTTCGCCAATACCCGGTAGCAGTAAGTGGTGACATCAAGGGCATGTTTCACCAGGTGCGACTGCTACCCAAAGACCGGCCCTTGCTCAGATTCCTTTGGCGAAACATGAAGAGGGAACTGGAACCTGATGTTTATGAATGGCAAGTGCTACCCTTTGGCACCACAAGCAGCCCCTGTTGTGCAACTTTCGCTGTTCAGAAACATGTCCAAGATCACTGTGAGGGATACGAGGAGATCCAATGGGCTGTGGAGAATAATTTCTATGTTGACAACTGTCTGACAAGCTGCCTCAGTATCCCAGAAGCAAGATGCCTGGTTGACAAAACACGAGAACTTCTGGCCATAGGTGGCTTCCAAGTGCGTCAATGGGCTAGCAATCACCCGTCAGTGGTAGCTCATTTACCCCCAGATGTGCAGTCACAGAGCTTGGAACTATGGCTCTCACAGAACCGTGTTGAACCGGTAGAGTCCACTCTGGGCCTGAAGTGGAACTGCTCCCCCGATGTCTTGAGCTATCAGCACAAGCCCCTGCAGCAGTCCCCAGTAACCATGAGAAGGATCTATCAAGTGCTTGCTCAACAATATGATCCCTTAGGGTTCCTTATACCCTACCTTACCAGAGCCAAAATCCTCGTCCAACAGCTTTGGTCAAAGAAAAGAGATTGGGACGACCCAAACTTACCTGCAGACCTCCACGCAGCCTGGGAAGCATGGGAGAAGGAGCTACCCAATCTTCAGTCTATTACCATCCCCCGATGCTATACCCCAGCAGATAGACCCGATGTCATTACTCAGGATCTGCATGTCTTCTGCGATGCTTCTGAGCGAGCATATGGAGCGGTTGCCTATCTGCTCAATGAGTATAAGGAGGAATGCCACACTACCTTTGTCATGGCTAGGTCTAGAGTTGCCCCTAAGAAGCAATTATCTATGCCACGTCTGGAGTTGTGTGGTGCTTTAGCTGGCGCTCAACTAGCCAAACTCCTTCAGAAAGAGCTTAGCATCACTCTCCGTCACACTACCTTGTGGACAGATTCCACCACCGTTTTGGAATGGCTGCAATCCGAATCCTGCCGCTTTAAGGTGTTTGTGGGCTTAAGAGTGGCAGAAATTCAAGAGCTCACAGACCTTCATTCCTGGCGTTATGTGGATTCTTCCAATAACCCTGCAGATGACATTACCCGAGGAAAAACTCTTTCTGACCTATCCCAGCATAATCGCTGGAGGAATGGACCTCCCTTCCTTAAGCAACCACATGACAGTTGGCCTATGTGGCCTAAACATACAGTCAAGCCAGACCCCACTGAACTCAGAGGTCTCACTTTTTGCTGCCTGACAACCATTGAAACTCAGAGTCAGCAACAACTGAATCTCACACAGGACTCATGGAAAGACCTAGTACAAGTCCGCTATGATAACCTCAACAAGCAGACCTCTGAGAGTTCACCAGCACCAACCTATGGGGATGCTGAGATCAGATTGCTTAAACAGTGTCAAGCGGAAAGTTTTCCAAGGGAGCAGAAGTCCTTGCAAACTGGCAAACCTCTTCCTCGGAACAGCAAGCTCAGAGCTCTTGCCCCTGAACTCGATAAGCTAACAGGCCTCATAAGAGTTGGTGGAAGGCTACGGAACTTTCAAGGGTCTCTCGAGATTCCTGTGCACCCTGTTGTGTTGGATCCTTCACACCCAGTCACTAAACTGCTTGTTAAGGACTTTGACGACCGTCTTCTCCATTCTGGCCCCGAGCGTGTCTTTGCTGAAATCCGTAGACACTACTGGATTCTCCGTGGGAGGCAGGCTGTAAAACGTCATCAATCATCCTGTCCCGCTTGCCAGCGATGGCGAGCGAAGCCTAAAGTCCCCCTTATGGCCGATCTTCCACCTGCCCGTCTTAGGCTATTAAGCCCTCCATTCCTTTCTACAGGAGTAGACTGCTTTGGGCCTTTCATGGTCAAAATCGGACGGCGTAGTGGAAAACGCTGGGGTGTCATATTCAAGTGCATGACGACCAAGGCAGTACACCTCGACCTCCTCAACTCTCTGGACTCTGATGCATTCCTCCTTGCTCTCAGGAGGTTTATATCCCGCCGAGGTAAACCTATGGACCTACATTCCGACAGGGGCACAAATTTCCGTGGGGCTGAAAGGGAGCTTCAAGAAGCATTTCATGCAATGGAACCCGAACTTCAACAGAAACTCAGTGACTATCAACTCACGTTCAAGTTCAATCCTCCAAGCTCTCCTCATTTTGGAGGTATCTGGGAGAGAGAGATTCGATCAGTGAAGAATGCACTTCGAGTTGCAGTGGGTCACCAACCAGTGTCTGAGGACGTACTTAATACTGTGCTGATAGAGGTGGAAGGAATCCTTAATTCAAAACCTTTGGGGTACACCTCCTCAGATGTGGCTAACCTGGACCCAGTTACACCAAACATGCTGATCATGGGGCGGCGAGACTCCACCATACCCCAGGTAACCTACGCTCCTGAGTCCATGGGGCGGCGCAGATGGCGCCAGAGTCAAATCCTGGCAGATCAGTTCTGGTCACAGTTCATTCGGGATTACCTCCCTACCTTGCAACCACGGAACAAATGGCTAACTGCGACAGATAACCTGGAGGAGGACACAGTAGTCCTTGTTATGGATCCTCAACTGCCCCGAGCCCAGTGGCCCATTGGAAAAGTAAAAAAGGCCCATCTCAGTCCGGACGGACGGGTCAGATCTGCGGACATCTTGATTCAGGACCGGACCTACACCAGACCAGTCGCACGGCTTATCCCGTTGCCCTCACTGCCACCTTGACAACTTTAAGGAATTCGGTTCTCAGTCACAGAAGCTGGGCTCCTGTGGGGGCGGCTGTTGTAAATTCTTTCACTGTCAAATGGCAACCTCATCAAATCATTCCCCTGCCTGCTGGCCAATTACCCACAGGTGGCCTCAATCCACTGAGGCCATTCATTCCCCTCCCCCTGATTGACAACTGCAATCAGGTGTGTGGCTTCAAAGACTATATAAGGCCCACAGCAGCACCAGCAGAGCACTCTGCTGCATCATCCAACCCTCTGGCCATGCGTCCCTGCGAATGTAAGCCTGTTATTTGACCTATGTTAATTTGTAACACCTTGTTTCAAGCCAGTTATTGACCACAGCTTGTAATTGTTCATTTGTTATTTAGTATTTAATTTATATTACTAATTTGATTTATGTACTCTTTTGCACTGCAGAAACCATGGTTTGGATGCCAATAAACCCCCTTAAACTGATTCCGTCGTCCTCTCTCTTTAATTTGAGAATCTTAGGCGGTTGGCCCTGCCGGAACCCAAGAAAGTTTTAATAAAGGGGTTAAACAGTCTGAAGGGGTTAACAGTCTGATGAAGGGGTTAAACAGTCTAATGAAGGGGTTAAACAGTCTAATGAAGGGGTTAAACAGTCTGATGAAGGGGTTAAACAGTCTGATGAAGGGGTTAAACAGTCTAATGAAGGGGTTAAACAGTCTAATGAAGGGGTTAAACAGTCTAATGAAGGGGTTAAACAGTCTGAAGGGGTTAACAGTCTGATGAAGGGTTAAACAGTCTAATGAAGGGGTTAAACAGTCTAATGAAGGGGTTAACAGTCTAATGAAAGGGTTAAACAGCCTGCTGAAGGGGTTAAACAGCCTGCTGAAGGGGTTAAACAGCCTGCTGAAGGGGTTAACAGTCTAATGAAGGAGTTAAACAGTCTGATGAAGGGGTTAAACAGCCTGCTGAAGGGGTTAAACAGTCTGAAGGGGTTAACAGTCTAATGAAGGAGTTAAACAGTCTGATGAAGGGGTTAAACAGTCTAATGAAGGGGTTAAACAGTCTAATGAAGGGGTTAAACAGTCTAATGAAGGGGTTAAACAGTCTGATGAAGGGGTTAAACAGTCTGATGAAGGGGTTAAACAGTCTAATGAAGGGGTTAAACAGTCTAATGAAGGGGTTAAACAGTCTGATGAAGGGGTTAACAGCCTAATGAAGGGGTTAAACAGTCTGAAGGGGTTAACAGTCTAATGAAGGGGTTAAACAGTCTGATGAAGGGGTTAACAGCCTAATGAAGGGGTTAAACAGTCTAATGAAGGGGTTAAACAGTCTGATGAAGGGGTTAACAGCCTAATGAAGGGGTTAAACAGTCTGAGGGAAGTTGTAATAATAAAGTAGAATGTAAAGTCCTATCCATCTGTTGAATAACACCAACTGTTCTTATATAATTGCACATCTTGGTCAGCAGCGCTGCTTTCAAAGCCAGGCGAAGCTCAATCTTACACTTTATGGTTGCTATGCCAACTCATCAGTAACCATGGAGCTATTCCTGCTCTTTAACTACAGTATGTACGAGTACAGTCAGTATGAGCTGGGAGGAAATCATCACACTGAACTAAGAGAGAGGAACGTAGAGAAGGATCTCTCATGAAGCAGCTTCCACAGGAGGTCACTCAGGAGGTCACTCAGGAGGTCACTCAGGAGGAGGGAGATGGAACACAACACTAAGTCTTAAAGAGGCCGTTAGGAGCACCGGAGGACACCGGAGGACACCGGAGGACACCGGAGGACACCGGAGGACACCGGAAGACACCGGAGGACACCGATCCAATCTGGCCTACTTGAGCTTTAACTGCGTGATGCAGCGGACGCTCAGAGAGGGAACAGAACCATGTCAACCATATCTCCACACGTGTCCATGTTGATTATCTGAGGCAGACAGAGAGGCCTCGGACTCCCCAGAGACTGATCACCTGATGTTTGAGTCTCCTACTGAAGGCAAGAGACACACAGAGCCCTCAGCCATCAGCCCTGGAGAGAGACCTCCCGATCACACTGACCTTTCTACAGCCACTGTTTCATCAATATTCAGTCATGATTTCCCTCAGCTGCACCAACAGGAGACGTGCAGCCCGGCGCTCATACCGAGCTGCACGTGCACGTGTTGCTTGGTCGTGCACGCTCAGAAGCTCGGAGGCACACAACAAATCTCTCTTGCCTACACATGAGCGAACGCTGAACCTCTCTCCTACTCACTGGTGATTCCTCCGTGGGTTTAGAAACACTTGGAATCAAACGTAAAATCATGTTCTTCAGTAGAACCGTTTCTTCTGTTAATATAACCCATCATCACTATCATCATCATCATCATCATCATCATCATCACCATCATCATCATCACTATCATCATCATCACCATCATCACCATCATCATCTTCATCATGGAAGGTGTGGTGGAGAGTTACCTGCAGTCGTGCCAGCTGGGTGATCCTGGCCACGATCTTGTTGTACGGGTCGACGATCTTGGTCCTTATCCTGAAGAGATGAAGAGTACATGACTTCATTATATAACATCATCATCATAATATAGACCTTTAACCATCGACTTTCTGATGAGTGGACGACCCGCTCTACCTCCTGAGCCGTAGCCGTCCCGTTCAGTAACTAGGCAGGGCTGAGTCGTCATGCACCTTAACTTTGAATCTAAATGTGTTGAGAGCTTTTGTTTCTCTGGTAATATAAAATAATGAATTCAAACTTACTAGTTTTATTGTTGCTCATGTGAAGTCATAAATATGTGATGATATTGAAACCAAGGTTTCAGGAGCTTTATGGACTCTGATCAAATAAAGGATCATGTGATTCTAAGGCCCAGCTCAGAGTAGAGACGGTGTTATTAACAGGTGTGTGATGTCAGAGTAGAGACGGTGTTATTAACAGGTGTGTGATGTCAGAGTAGAGACGGGGGTTATTAACAGGTGTGTGATGTCAGAGTAGAGACGGTGGTTATTAACAGGTGTGTGATGTCAGAGTAGAGACGGGATTATTAACAGGTGGATGAAGTCAGAGTAGAGACGGTGGTTATTAACAGGTGGATGAAGTCAGAGTAGAGACGGTGTTATTAACAGGTGTGTGATGTCAGAGTAGAGACGGTGGTTATTAACAGGTGGATGAAGTCAGAGTAGAGACGGTAGTTATTAACAGGTGGATGAAGTCAGAGTAGAGACGGGATTATTAACAGGTGTGTGATGTCAGAGTAGAGACGGTGGTTATTAACAGGTGGATGAAGTCAGAGTAGAGACGGGATTATTAACAGGTGTGTGATGTCAGAGTAGAGACGGTGGTTATTAACAGGTGGATGAAGTCAGAGTAGAGACGGTGTTATTAACAGGTGGATGAAGTCAGAGTAGAGACGGTGGTTATTAACAGGTGTGTGATGTCAGAGGAGAGACGGTGGTTATTAACAGGTGTGTGATGTCAGAGTAGAGACGGGATTATTAACAGGTGGATGAAGTCAGAGTAGAGACGGTGGTTATTAACAGGTGGATGAAGTCAGAGTAGAGACGGTAGTTATTAACAGGTGTGTGATGTCAGAGTAGAGACGGTGTTATTAACAGGTGTGTGATGTCAGAGTAGAGACGGTGTTATTAACAGGTGTGTGATGTCAGAGGAGAGACGGTAGTTATTAACAGGTGGATGAAGTCAGAGTAGAGACGGTAGTTATTAACAGGTGTGTGATGTCAGAGGAGAGACGGTAGTTATTAACAGGTGGATGAAGTCAGAGTAGAGACGGTAGTTATTAACAGGTGTGTGATGTCAGAGTAGAGACGGGGGTTATTAACAGGTGGATGAAGTCAGAGTAGAGACGGTGGTTATTAACAGGTGGATGAAGTCAGAGTAGAGACGGTGGTTATTAACAGGTGGATGAAGTCAGAGTAGAGACGGTAGTTATTAACAGGTGGATGAAGTCAGAGTAGAGACGGTAGTTATTAACAGGTGGATGAAGTCAGAGTAGAGACGGTAGTTATTAACAGGTGGATGAAGTCAGAGGAGAGACGGTGGTTATTAACAGGTGGATGAAGTCAGAGTAGAGACGGTGGTTATTAACAGGTGGATGAAGTCAGAGTAGAGACGGGGGTTATTAACAGGTGGATGAAGTCAGAGTAGAGACGGTGGTTATTAACAGGTGGATGAAGTCAGAGGAGAGACGGTGGTTATTAACAGGTGGATGAAGTCAGAGTAGAGACGGTGGTTATTAACAGGTGGATGAAGTCAGAGTAGAGACGGTAGTTATTAACAGGTGGATGAAGTCAGAGGAGAGACGGTGGTTATTAACAGGTGGATGAAGTCAGAGTAGAGACGGTGGTTATTAACAGGTGGATGAAGTCAGAGGAGAGACGGTAGTTATTAACAGGTGGATGAAGTCAGAGTAGAGACGGTGGTTATTAACAGGTGGATGAAGTCAGAGTAGAGACGGTAGTTATTAACAGGTGGATGAAGTCAGAGGAGAGACGGTGGTTATTAACAGGTGGATGAAGTCAGAGTAGAGACGGTGGTTATTAACAGGTGGATGAAGTCAGAGGAGAGACGGTAGTTATTAACAGGTGTGTGAAGTCAGAGGAGAGACGGTGGTTATTAACAGGTGTGTGAAGTCAGAGTAGAGACGGGGGTTATTAACAGGTGGATGAAGTCAGAGTAGAGACGGTGGTTATTAACAGGTGGATGAAGTCAGAGTAGAGACGGTAGTTATTAACAGGTGGATGAAGTCAGAGGAGAGACGGTAGTTATTAACAGGTGGATGAAGTCAGAGTAGAGACGGTAGTTATTAACAGGTGGATGAAGTCAGAGGAGAGACGGTAGTTATTAACAGGTGGATGAAGTCAGAGGAGAGACGGTAGTTATTAACAGGTGGATGAAGTCAGAGTAGAGACGGTGGTTATTAACAGGTGGATGAAGTCAGAGTAGAGACGGTGGTTATTAACAGGTGTGTGAAGTCAGAGTAGAGACGGTGGTTATTAACAGGTGGATGAAGTCAGAGTAGAGACGGTAGTTATTAACAGGTGGATGAAGTCAGAGGAGAGACGGTAGTTATTAACAGGTGGATGAAGTCAGAGTAGAGACGGTGGTTATTAACAGGTGTGTGAAGTCAGAGTAGAGACGGTGGTTATTAACAGGTGGATGAAGTCAGAGTAGAGACGGTAGTTATTAACAGGTGGATGAAGTCAGAGTAGAGACGGTAGTTATTAACAGGTGGATGAAGTCAGAGGAGAGACGGTAGTTATTAACAGGTGGATGAAGTCAGAGGAGAGACGGTAGTTATTAACAGGTGGATGAAGTCAGAGTAGAGACGGTAGTTATTAACAGGTGGATGAAGTCAGAGTAGAGACGGTGGTTATTAACAGGTGGATGAAGTCAGAGTAGAGACGGTGTTATTAACAGGTGGATGAAGTCAGAGGAGAGACGGTGGTTATTAACAGGTGTGTGATGTCAGAGTAGAGACGGTGGTTATTAACAGGTGGATGAAGTCAGAGTAGAGACGGTGTTATTAACAGGTGGATGAAGTCAGAGTAGAGACGGTGTTATTAACAGGTGTGTGAAGTCAGAGTAGAGACGGTGGTTATTAACAGGTGGATGAAGTCAGAGTAGAGACGGTGTTATTAACAGGTGGATGAAGTCAGAGTAGAGACGGTGGTTATTAACAGGTGTGTGATGTCAGAGTAGAGACGGTGTTATTAACAGGTGTGTGATGTCAGAGTAGAGACGGTGTTATTAACAGGTGTGTGATGTCAGAGGAGAGACGGTGGTTATTAACAGGTGTGTGATGTCAGAGTAGAGACGGTGTTATTAACAGGTGTGTGATGTCAGAGTAGAGACGGTGTTATTAACAGGTGGATGAAGTCAGAGTAGAGACGGTGGTTATTAACAGGTGTGTGATGTCAGAGTAGAGACGGTGGTTATTAACAGGTGTGTGAAGTCAGAGTAGAGACGGTGTTATTAACAGGTGGATGAAGTCAGAGTAGAGACGGTGGTTATTAACAGGTGGATGAAGTCAGAGTAGAGACGGTAGTTATTAACAGGTGGATGAAGTCAGAGTAGAGACGGTGGTTATTAACAGGTGGATGAAGTCAGAGTAGAGACGGTGGTTATTAACAGGTGTGTGAAGTCAGAGTAGAGACGGTGTTATTAACAGGTGTGTGATGTCAGAGTAGAGACGGTGTTATTAACAGGTGGATGAAGTCAGAGTAGAGACGGTGGTTATTAACAGGTGGATGAAGTCAGAGTAGAGACGGTGGTTATTAACAGGTGTGTGAAGTCAGAGTAGAGACGGTGTTATTAACAGGTGGATGAAGTCAGAGTAGAGACGGTGGTTATTAACAGGTGTGTGATGTCAGAGTAGAGACGGTGGTTATTAACAGGTGGATGAAGTCAGAGTAGAGACGGGGGTTATTAACAGGTGGATGAAGTCAGAGTAGAGACGGTGTTATTAACAGGTGTGTGATGTCAGAGTAGAGACGGTGGTTATTAACAGGTGTGTGATGTCAGAGTAGAGACGGTGTTATTAACAGGTGGATGAAGTCAGAGTAGAGACGGTGGTTATTAACAGGTGGATGAAGTCAGAGTAGAGACGGTGGTTATTAACAGGTGGATGAAGTCAGAGTAGAGACGGTGTTATTAACAGGTGTGTGATGTCAGAGTAGAGACGGTGGTTATTAACAGGTGGATGAAGTCAGAGTAGAGACGGTGGTTATTAACAGGTGTGTGATGTCAGAGGAGAGACGGTGTTATTAACAGGTGTGTGATGTCAGAGGAGAGACGGTGGTTATTAACAGGTGTGTGATGTCAGAGTAGAGACGGTGGTTATTAACAGGTGTGTGATGTCAGAGTAGAGACGGTGGTTATTAACAGGTGTGTGATGTCAGAGTAGAGACGGTGGTTATTAACAGGTGGATGAAGTCAGAGTAGAGACGGTGGTTATTAACAGGTGTGTGATGTCAGAGTAGAGACGGTGGTTATTAACAGGTGTGTGATGTCAGAGTAGAGACGGGGGTTATTAACAGGTGTGTGATGTCAGAGTAGAGACGGTGGTTATTAACAGGTGGATGAAGTCAGAGTAGAGACGGTGGTTATTAACAGGTGTGTGATGTCAGAGTAGAGACGGTGGTTATTAACAGGTGTGTGATGTCAGAGTAGAGACGGTAGTTATTAACAGGTGGATGAAGTCAGAGTAGAGACGGTGTTATTAACAGGTGGATGAAGTCAGAGTAGAGACGGGGGTTATTAACAGGTGTGTGATGTCAGAGTAGAGACGGTGGTTATTAACAGGTGTGTGATGTCAGAGTAGAGACGGTAGTTATTAACAGGTGTGTGATGTCAGAGTAGAGACGGTGGTTATTAACAGGTGTGTGAAGTCAGAGTAGAGACGGTGGTTATTAACAGGTGTGTGATGTCAGAGTAGAGACGGTAGTTATTAACAGGTGGATGAAGTCAGAGTAGAGACGGGGGTTATTAACAGGTGGATGAAGTCAGAGTAGAGACGGTGGTTATTAACAGGTGGATGAAGTCAGAGTAGAGACGGTGTTATTAACAGGTGGATGAAGTCAGAGTAGAGACGGTGGTTATTAACAGGTGGATGAAGTCAGAGTAGAGACGGTGGTTATTAACAGGTGTGTGAAGTCAGAGTAGAGACGGTGGTTATTAACAGGTGGATGAAGTCAGAGTAGAGACGGTAGTTATTAACAGGTGGATGAAGTCAGAGTAGAGACGGTGGTTATTAACAGGTGGATGAAGTCAGAGTAGAGACGGTAGTTATTAACAGGTGGATGAAGTCAGAGTAGAGACGGTGGTTATTAACAGGTGGATGAAGTCAGAGTAGAGACGGGGGTTATTAACAGGTGGATGAAGTCCGTCCTATCTGGGTAAATGATGACATCACATGCAGCCAGAGGAGGACAGATGTACCTGTCAACAGCTGCCTGCAGAGCGCTGATCCTCGTCTGCATCATCTGAAGAACTCCTGAAATCAACAACAACAACATGTTCCATCAGTAAGATCTGACCCAGCTCCTGTCTCAGCAGAACATCTGAAACATGCTAGCCCTCTCTGCTGGTCAAACACAAGAACTGCAATCATTGAACAGACAGGTCATTATTAAACATCCAGTGTATAATCAGCTGATAATAAGAATGGTTGTGTTTCTGTTAGATTAGAATGAGTCGTTTATATCTTTATAGAGAGCAGGTCCTCTCTCCAGGAGTCCTACATGTTTCTACAGTAGCCCAGAACGGACAAACCAGACTCTGTCTCTACAGAGGGACGTTCAGGTACTGAAATGAACTGAACCAACGTCAGTCAGGAGCGTTCTGCAGCCCATGGTGAACGTTATAATGGTGTCATATATAAATGTGTCTCTTTACCTTCCAGGGACTCGATCCCAGTGGCCTGAGACAGCAAGTCCTCATGTCTGGCCACAACCTGGAAGGAAGCAGTAGAACATGAATGGATGAGGTTCCCACTGAGGGACGCGGCTTTAAGCAGCTTCCTGTCCTACAGACAGACATCAATCTAAAAACACACAACACACTTCAGGCAGTAATTAAAGTATTAACTACATTCAATAGGACAAATCATACTAACACTGAGTGGGTTAGTGCTAAACATCTGGGCTGAACATGTGGTCTAAACATGTGGGCTAAACATGTGGGCTAAACATCTGGGCTGAACATCTGGGCTAAACATGTGGGCTAAACATCTGGGCTGAACATCTGGGCTAAACATCTGGGCTACAGTGTTGTTGGTGATGAAGAGAGTGGTCATTGTGTGTGGCGTTTCCATGGTACCTGGCTGTGCAGCTCCTTGTCCAGCTGACTGATGCCCTGTGCCAGCTTGCCCAGCTGCTCAGCAATGACAGCATGGTGAATAGCCTGAGCTGTGTACGTCTTCACGTCAAAGTCCTCGGCCAGGAAGTCAGCGTAGCAACCTGGAAACACAGCAGCACATCCCATAATATAACCACTCACCACATTCACCATGACAACAGCTAACACAGCAGCACATCCCATAATATAACCACTCACCACAATCACCATGACAACAGCTAACACAGCAGCACATCCCATAATATAACCACTCAGTTAGACCTGACCTGTCACCAGACTAACGTTACCAGAGAAGTGTAGAGCTGCCAGCAGGCTGCAGTCTCTCAGCAGCTCTCTACTGTACTCTTTACTGTAGCTCTCTGCTGCACTCTTTACTGCAGCTCTCTACTGCAGCTCTCTGCTGCAGCTCTCTGCTGCACTCTTTACTGCAGCTCTCTGCTGCAGCTCTCTACTGCAGCTCTCTGCTGCACTCTTTACTGCAGCTCTCTACTGCAGCTCTCTGCTGCACTCTTTACTGCAGCTCTCTGCTGCACTCTTTACTGCAGCTCTCTACTGCAGCTCTCTGCTGCACTCTTTACTGCAGCTCTCTACTGCAGCTCTCTACTGTACTCTTTACTGTAGCTCTCTGCTGCACTCTTTACTGCAGCTCTCTACTGCACTCTTTACTGCAGCTCTCTACTGCAGCTCTCTATTGCAGCTCTCTACTGCAGCTCTCTACTGCAGCTCTCTACTGCAGCTCTCTACTGTAGCTCTCTACTGCACTCTTTACTGCAGCTCTCTACTGCAGCTCTCTATTGCAGCTCTCTACTGCAGCTCTCTACTGCACTATTTACTGCAGCTCTCTACTGTAGCTCTCTACTGTAGCTCTCTACTGCACTATTTACTGCAGCTCTCTACTGCAGCTCTGTACTGTAGCTCTCTACTGTAGCTCTACTGTAGCTCTACTGTAGCTCTCTACTGTAGCTCTCTACTGCAGCTCTCTACTGTAGCTCTCTACTGCACTATTTACTGTAGCTCTCTACTGTAGCTCTCTACTGTAGCTCTCTACTGTAGCTCTACTGCAGCTCTCTACTGTAGCTCTCTACTGTAGCTCTCTACTGTAGCTCTCTACTGCACTATTTACTGTAGCTCTCTACAGCAGCTCTCTACTGTAGCTCTCTACTGCACTATTTACTGCAGCTCTCTACTGTAGCTCTCTACTGTAGCTCTCTACTGCACTATTTACTGCAGCTCTCTACTGCAGCTCTCTACTGTAGCTCTACTGTAGCTCTACTGCAGCTCTCTACTGTAGCTCTCTACTGCAGCTCTCTACTGTAGCTCTCTACTGCACTATTTACTGCAGCTTTCTACTGCAGCTCTCTACTGTAGCTCTCTACTGTAGCTCTACTGTAGCTCTACTGCAGCTCTCTACTGCAGCTCTCTACTGTAGCTCTACTGCAGCTCTCTACTGTAGCTCTCTACTGCAGCTCTCTACTGTAGCTCTCTACTGCACTATTTACTGCAGCTCTCTACTGTAGCTCTCTACTGTAGCTCTCTACTGCACTATTTACTGCAGCTCTCTACTGTAGCTCTCTACTGTAGCTCTCTACTGCAGCTCTCTACTGCAGCTCCACGGAGTTAGTTTCTTAGTTTCTGTCACCAGTGTAATTTAATATTTATATATATATATATATATAAACTGTTACCAGAGATATCAACAGCAGAATAACCAGGTTCCACTGGCTCAAACCACCACGTCAGTATGAAGAAGGACATGTGTACTAGTGGTACCAGTACCTGATCAGGGTACTGGCTAGCTCCGTTAGCTGGAGCAGTGGTTTCACAGTAATGTTCAGTAGCTGCTGGAGGAATGTGTTTCTAACTACAGCTGCTGATGAACACATGAAAGACCCACAGCACCAACATGCAGCGGTTTACCTTCTAACCCTTAAAGAGGTATTGTAGCTGTAATGTAGCTGTAATGTTGAGGTATTGTATTGTTTACCTTCTCTAAAGAGGTATTGTAGTGGTAATGTAGTGGTAATGTATTGTTTACCTTCTCTCAGGAGGGAATCAGTGGAAGTTTCGTCCTCCATGTTGGCACTTCCGCATGTGACGTTTCAACTGAGAGACGGAAGTTACACATCATACCGGAAGTTGCACGATCCTTAAAGGGCCAGACACACTAATAAGCTGCTGCTGCTGCTGAAGCTGCTGCTGAAGCTGCTGGTAGCTGCAGACCGCCTCCTGCTGTACTGGAGTATATAGAACTGATCTAGTTTACCTTAGTCTGTAACATTAACAAATAAATTAACAAAAAAACAAATTAATTAATTAATTAATTCAGTCATTAATAAATACATGAATTCATTAATTCAAAGGGACTGTTAGTAAGAATCATAAATGTCTTGTTAACAGCATCACCTGTGTCCGTTAAGTCAACTAAAGTCAGCGTCCTGTTGCTGGCGCTTGTGCTCGCTCTGCATAGACATGAAGGAGCATCGCTCAACACAGTGAGGAGACACACGTCAGCTAAAAGCACAATATCACTCTATATCTCAGCTGCTTGGCAGTAATGTTAGCTGACCAGACCAAGGTCTCTCCATGAATCAATGCTGATCCTAGTGTTGGCTTTTCCCGCCTCAGCCTCCCGACCGCGGCCGGAGGGAACGGGGGAGACGATAACGTTTCTCTCTGCGGAGCCCCGTCACTTCACAAGACACGGGAAACCTCTGTTGGTCTGGAGGAGCTGCAGCAGTTATTTCTGCACAAACGTCCACTGAACATTCACTAGATATTCTCAGAGCTAAACTAACTCTTCTGCAGTGTGGAGTGAGCAGCATGCACGTGAGAGGTGGAGAGAGAGAGAGAAGGAGCGCGGTGTGTGAGTGAAGGCAGGCAGAGGAGCAGAGACTCCAGCCACACGCAAGCGTGCATGGGATCCCGACCCGGTACATTTATACGTGTAAGAAGTTACAAACAGTCCCTTTAATTAAAAAACGATATTCTACTAAACAATCCTGTGTTTATTAATAAATGATTTGCCCCTCTCTTGGTTTCACCATATCTCCATGTGTTCTGTGTTTAATGATAATACATACATCATAATTATACCTTCCAATTCCCATTCACGTCCAGCCGCTCTCCCTTTCTTCTTCATATCTGACACAGTATATAATTACATGTTCTGTATTACCATACCGTATCTACCATATCACAGTGCATGCATACTGAAATATAGAATATAAATAATGTCTTATTTAAAGCTGTGTGATCAAATCTACCTCCTCTCTTCTACCTCTTCCTTTAGCACTCGGTGTTCTTTATAGTCTGTTCTACCTTTACTGTTCTCATGCAGCCCTCTCCACCTGCATGTATAAGACTGGAGTCATTATTCTGGAACTAAACATGTTAACATCTCTGTGGAAGGTCTTACAGGTAACTGTAGGGTGTAAACAGTGGAAGGTCTTACAGGTAACTGTAGGGTGTAAACAGTGGAAGGTCTTACAGGTAACTGTAGGGTGTAAACAGTGGAAGGTCTTACAGGTAACCGTAGGGTGTAAACAGTGGAAGGTCTTACAGGTAACCGTAGGGTGTAAACAGTGGAAGGTCTTACAGGTAACCGTAGGGTGTAAACAGTGGAAGGTCTTACAGGTAACCGTAGGGTGTAAACAGTGGAAGGTCTTACAGGTAACCGTAGGGTGTAAACAGTGGAAGGTCTTACAGGTAACCGTAGGGTGTAAACAGTGGAAGGTCTTACAGGTAACCGTAGGGTGTAAACAGTGGAAGGTCTTACAGGTAACCGTAGGGTGTAAACAGTGGAAGGTCTTACAGGTAACTGTAGGGTGTAAACAGTGGAAGGTCTTACAGGTAACTGTAGGGTGTAAACAGTGGAAGGTCTTACAGGTAACCGTAGGGTGTAAACAGTGGAAGGTCTTACAGGTAACTGTAGGGTGTAAACAGTGGAAGGTCTTACAGGTAACCGTAGGGTGTAAACAGTGGAAGGTCTTACAGGTAACCGTAGGGTGTAAACAGTGGAAGGTCTTACAGGTAACCGTAGGGTGTAAACAGTGGAAGGTCTTACAGGTAACTGTAGGGTGTAAACAGTGGAAGGTCTTACAGGTAACTGTAGGGTGTAAACAGTGGAAGGTCTTACAGGTAACTGTAGGGTGTAAACAGTGGAAGGTCTTACAGGTAACTGTAGGGTGTAAACAGTGGAAGGTCTTACAGGTAACTGTAGGGTGTAAACAGTGGAAGGTCTTACAGGTAACTGTAGGGTGTAAACAGTGGAAAGTCTTACAGGTAACTGTAGGGTGTAAACAGTGGAAGGTCTTACAGGTAACTGTAGGGTGTAAACAGTGGAAGGTCTTACAGGTAACTGTAAGGTGTAAACAGTGGAAGGTCTTACAGGTAACCGTAGGGTGTAAACAGTGGAAGGTCTTACAGGTAACTGTAGGGTGTAAACAGTGGAAGGTCTTACAGGTAACCGTGGGGTGTAAACAGTGGAAGGTCTTACAGGTAACCGTAGGGTGTAAACAGTGGAAGGTCTTACAGGTAACCGTAGGGTGTAAACAGTGGAAGGTCTTACAGGTAACCGTAAGGTGTAAACAGTGGAAGGTCTTACAGGTAACCGTAGGGTGTAAACAGTGGAAGGTCTTACAGGTAACCGTAGGGTGTAAACAGTGGAAGGTCTTACAGGTAACCGTAGGGTGTAAACAGTGGAAGGTCTTACAGGTAACTGTAAGGTGTAAACAGTGGAAGGTCTTACAGGTAACTGTAGGGTGTAAACAGTGGAAGGTCTTACAGGTAACCGTAGGGTGTAAACAGTGGAAGGTCTTACAGGTAACCGTAGGGTGTAAACAGTGGAAGGTCTTACAGGTAACCGTAGGGTGTAAAGAGTGGAAGGTCTTACAGGTAACCGTAGGGTGTAAAGAGTGGAAGGTCTTACAGGTAACTGTAGGGTGTAAACAGTGGAAGGTCTTACAGGTAACTGTAGGGTGTAAAGAGTGGAAGGTCTTACAGGTAACTGTAGGGTGTAAAGAGTGGAAGGTCTTACAGGTAACTGTAGGGTGTAAACAGTGGAAGGTCTTACAGGTAACTGTAGGGTGTAAACAGTGGAAGGTCTTACAGGTAACCGTAGGTTGTCAAGGATGGACCAGTTCATCCATCCTCCTTCAGGAGAGAGAAAGAATCATTCAGCTGAATCAAACATGCCAAAAGGCATTCTGGGAAATGTAAGAAAACCTGCTACGTGTGTTTTTCTGCTTAAAACACAGACATTAGTAATATTAATATTAATAACTCCAAACACCGTTTAATAAAACATATACTTTATTGTCTTGGTGCCAGTCAGTCATTGCACCGGTCACTTCATTATCATCTGTCTTCATTCACAGTCAACAAAACCACAACAAGCAACCAGACGTCATCCTCAGAGGTTTATGATACGACGACTCCACACACTTCAACTCCTCACACACTAGCTTATTATACCTGCAGGAGGCTCTCAACATCAGGGCAACATCTGGAGCCGCCTCTGGATGATCATAGTATAGTCTACGTCTCATTACATGTCTCTATAATCGGACCTCTTTACTGTATTCTCTGGTATAGTCCAGCAGAGAGCGGGTTGTCTTCATGTGCAACACAATAATCTAAACTCAAGGCCTCTTACTAACACTGTGGAGCTTTCAACCGGATCTCTTCAGTGAACGGAGCTGGCTTACTGAGCGCAGACCGACACACACAGACAGACAACAGACGATACCTCAGATCAGCACAATCACACATTTTGGTTCAGTTGGCTCTGACGACTGTTTCTGCTGGTTTAAAGGACAAATGGTGCTAATGACTGTTAATCAGGATTAAAGCTTGGTTGTGTTGGACGATACTGAACAGCAGCACTACATACTGTAAAGCTATGTTTTACTATCCTCTGTCTATAGAAATCTCATTCATTATTATTATTATTATTATTATTATTATTGTTGTAGTAGCGTTCAGGGTTGCATAGCCGTTATCAAAGGGATGCAACATTCTTCTTCCTGAAGGGCTCTGAGGTTCTACCTCTACCAACTACCATTTGCTTCTGAAGAACCCTGTTTTGAAGAAAGGGTTTTTCGAGGGTTCTTTGTCAGACTGATAGTTCCATTAAGATAAGATAAGATAAGATAAGATATTCCTTTATTATCCCACAGTGGGGATATTTGTAGTGTTAAGGACCATTTTCATCCAAAGAACCCTTTTTGAAGAAAAGGTTTTTAAAGGGTTCTTTGTCAGACAAAGGGTTCCATTAAGAACCTTTGTGGAGGAAACAGTTCTTCAAAGATTGTTGAAAGCATGGGTGTTAAAAAGGAACATCCAGAACACAGAACCCAGCCCTTCAGAACTGTGATTGTGAACCATGATTGTCGTGGGTTGCACTGCCCCACATCAGCCCACATCAGCCCTCTGAGGCTTCAGAGAGAACCCGGCGACGGCAGCACTGTTCTCTGGGTTAGGGTTAATGTGTTCTCTGGAACACATTCTGTCCTCTGACGACGGCGTTTAGCTGCGCTGAGCAAAGCGTGGCGCTGTGCACGGCTCTGTGCACGGCTCCGTGAGCGCTCTGTTAGGTGACTGCAGAGCGAACCATGTCCTGTGTGAACGGTCCTTTAGGTTCCTGATGAAACCTTTGGAATATCAAAGGGTTCTTGTTAGCACCCTGACAAGGTGGAAAGGTTCTGGATAGAACCTCTAGAGAGGGTTCTGAGTGTCACCTTATACATATGGTTCTAGGTAGAACCCTTTATGTTGGGTTCTAGGTAGAATTGAGGAGAGAATCCAGCAGCTGGGGTTAGGGTTAGCCTGGTTAGGGTTAAGGTTAAGGTTAAGGTTAGGGTTAGGGTTAGCCTGGTTAGGATTAGCCTGGTTAGGATTAGTCTGGTTAGAGTTAGCCTGGTTAGGATTAAGGTTAAGGTTAAGGTTAGGGTTAGGGTTAGCCTGGTTAGGATTAGCCTGGTTAGGATTAGTCTGGTTAGAGTTAGCCTGGTTAAGGTTAGTCTGGTTTGACAGTACGGAGCAGAGAGAGTGGGAATGGCAGCTGACCTGTCCTATTGATTGACTACATTAAAGGTAGATGTAGAGTTACTGGACCTGGATGAGGTACAGTGAAGAGCAGCCTGCAGCTTCATGAGCCAACATGTAATAAACTGGTTTGGTGTTGGATGTGAATGTCCTCCTGGGTTTCCTGTGTCCGTCCACTGACTCCAGGTGGAGGACTTTGACCTGTTCTTGGTCGATGCAGATGGACCACTTAGAGAGCTTAGATTATTCTGTTACACACTGTCACCGTTCTCATTCCCTTCATAATCATAATCATAATAATATGTTCCACACTTTCAATGCACTAATGTAAACACAAATGTAAACACTAATGTAAACATTAACGTAAACATTAATGTAAACACTAATGTAAACATTAATGTACACTAATGTAAACACTAATGTAAACATTAATGTAAACACTAATGTAAACACTAATGTAAACATTAATGTACACTAATGTAAACACTAATGTAAACACTAATGTAAATACTAATGTAAACACTAATGTAAACATCAATGTAAACACTAATGTAAACACTAATGTAAACACTAATGTAAACACTAATGTACACTAATGTAAACACTAATGTAAACACTAATGTAAACACTAATGTAAACATTAATGTAAACACTAATGTAAACACTAATGTAAACATTAATGTACACTAATGTAAACACTAATGTAAACATTAATGTAAACACTAATGTAAACATTAGTGTACATTAATGTAAACACTAATGTAAACATTAATGTAAACATTAATGTAAACACTAATGTAAACATTAATGTACACTAATGTAAACACTAATGTAAACACTAATGTAAACATTAATGTAAACACTAATGTAAATACTAATGTAAACACTAATGTAAACACTAATGTAAACACTAATGTAAACATTAATGTAAACACTAATGTAAACATTAGTGTACATTAATGTAAACACTAATGTAAACATTAATGTAAACACTAATGTAAACATTAATGTACACTAATGTAAACACTAATGTAAACACTAATGTAAATACTAATGTAAACACTAATGTAAACATTAATGTACACTAATGTAAACACTAATGTAAACATTAATGTAAACACTAATGTAAATACTAATGTAAACACTAATGTAAACACTAATGTAAACATTAATGTAAACACTAATGTAAACATTAATGTACACTAATGTAAACACTAATGTAAACATTAATGTAAACACTAATGTAAACACTAATGTAAATACTAATGTAAACACTAATGTAAACATTAATGTACACACTAATGTAAACACATGGAACGTCTCACAGAGTTACAGTCTGTGATAAAGAGCCATAAAGGAAAGGACTTCACATGAACCGATAGAATGAATCACTCAAACACAGATCTCTGGAGCAGATGTGCACGTTGAAGTAAAGCTGATGCAGACGGGTCAACACCTGGAGCTCCTCGTGGTCCGGACCTCAACCAGCTGATCCATGCTGCCTTCTGGACCGCGCCTGGACCGGTCTCTCTGACTCCAGCTCTGAACCCGGTCCAGTCCTGATGAGTCCACCCTCCTCCGGTCCTCTCAGTACCCGGGTCAGGTCCGTGGTGGCTGGTTGTTGGGGCTCCAGAGGGCCGGGCTGAGCCCTGCTCCTCTGATCTGTGCCCAGGATGGTAAGCAGAGTCTGGGGGTCCGTGGTGGTCTACGCTCCCCCCGTCAGTCTCCTCTCCAGCCGGTCCAGCTTGGCCAGGTTCTCCTTCAGGAGTTTGGAGCCAGGGTTCAGAAGAAGAGCTCGCTGGTAGTACATCCGGGCTGCTGCATAGTCTCCCTGCACGCGCGCACACACACACACACACACACACACACACACACACACACACACATATTACTAATCAGACACATATCTGATCCTTCTATCTTTAGTATTTCTGGATGTAGAAAGCATTGTTAAAGCACCGTACTGGCCCGGATACCAGACTAAACTTTCATCTATAAATGATCTTAGCTTTACATCTGAAGAAGTGTGTGTTGTATTATATTTACTATATTCCAGGACTAGACCGTTACGTTGAAGAAGAACTGTGTTCTTGTTTGTCAGGACTTTAATGTGCAAAATGTTCCGTACCATTTCTCCTCTTTGAGTGAAGCACGTTGGATCGGTTTTAAGAGAATCAAACAGCAGTTTGTTCACCTCCAACAGTGTCTCACAGTGTCTCACAGTGTCTCACAGTGTCCCACAGTGTCTCACAGTGTCTCACAGTGTCCCACAGTGTCTCACAGGGCTGCTGAGGTGTTTCCTCTTTACAAAGTAACTGAGGTTCACTACCTTCATGTGCTGAATCCCTCCCATGTTCATCCACGCCTGGGACTGGTCCGGTTTCAGCTCCACAGCCAGCTTGTAGCTCTAGAGACAGAGAACAGAGACAGACCGGTCAGAGACACATCCTTCGACTGAAGGACCAACAGAGAACAGAGACAGACCGGTCAGAGACACATCCTTCCACTGAAGGACCAACAGAGAACCGAGACAGACCAGTCAGAGACACATCCTTCCACTGAAGGACCAACAGAGAACAGAGACGGACCGGTCAGAGACACATCCTTCAACTGAAGGAACATCAGAGAACAGAAGGAGAGGAGGAAGACAGAGAGAGAGAGAGAGAGAGAGAGAGAGAGAGAGAGAGAGAGAGAGAGAGAGAGAGAGAGCGGTACCTGGAAGGCTCGGTCCAGCTGGTTCATCTCTCTGAGCTGGTTTCCTTTAGAGAAGTGAAGCTCTGCTCTGACGGTCAGATCACTGGGACTCTGCTGCAGGGCCCGGTCCAGAGCATCCAGCGCCTGGTACGCGCGCACACACACACACACAGACATTTTATCCTACTGTAGACTTGTAGTGTGAACAGGATTAGTATTCACTGTGAAGGGAGTCGAGGTAAAGTGAAGACATGCTGGAGAACAGAGTGGGAGGATGGATGACAGCAGCCGGTCCTGTGTACAGCAGAGGTGAGTCATCTCCACGGTAACTGATGGAGTGGAGAGCATCGTTCCTAACTGTCATCTCACCTCTGAGCAACATTCACACTCTCACACACACACACACACACACACACACTCACACTCTCACACACACACACACACACACACACACACACACACACACACACACACACACACACACACACTCACACTCTCACACACACACACACACACACACACACACACACTGACCTCTGTGTGGTTGCCTCTCTTGCTGTAGATGGCCGACAGGAGGCGGTAACACTCGATACAGCTGCTTTCTCTGGATATTATATCCTGGGTCATCTTCTCTGCCTCCGCCGCACGACCTGCCATCGCTAACACCTGAGCCTGGGACGCAGAGGGCAGAGGGCAGAGGTCAGAGGTCAGTGGGGGGGTTTCTGTCTGGTGTGTGTGTGTGTGTGTGTGTGTGTGTGTGTGTGAGTGTGCGAGTGTGCGAGTGTGCGTGTGTGTGTGTGTGTGTGTGTGTGTGTGTGTCTGTGTGTGTGTGCGTGTGTGTGTGCGAGTGTGCGTGTGTGTGTGTCTGTGTGTGTGTGCGTGTGTGTGCGTGTGAGTGTGAGTGTGCGAGTGTGCGTGTGTGTGTGTGTGTGTGTGTGTGTGTGTGTGAGTGTGAGTGTGCGAGTGTGCGTGTGTGTGTGTGTGTGTGTGTGTGTGTGTCTGTGTGTGTGTGTGTGTGTGTGTGTGTGTGTGTGTGTGAGTGTGAGTGTACGAGTGTGCGTGTGTGTGTGTCTGTGTGTGTGTGCGTGTGTGTGCGTTCACCAGAGCCAGCCAGATGTCGGTGCTGTCCGGCTGCAGGGCGGCGGCCTCTCTGTACACCTGCAGGGCCTCCTCATAGCGGCCCGTGTTGTAGTACAGAGCTCCCAGCGGAGTCAGGATGTCCACCTTCCTCGTCACCCGCAGCGCCCTGCGGGACAACAAAGGTCAAAGGTCAAAGGTCACAACGGATGGCATCCCACAGCCGTGGTTCTCTTTAGATGAAGTGTTTTAGGTTCCATGTAGAGTGATAAAACATCTAGATGTGTATAATATAGTATAATATAATCTGTTGCTTCTTGATTCAAAGAACAGAACAAATGAACATCAGGTGTTTTTCATTACAGAGAACGTCCAGAGATCCACCGTTATCCTCCCTGTGATATAATATATATATCTTAACATCACACACTACGACGCTGCTGGTTATCATTAGACAGATTTATGAATATGTGCGGCACGGTGGTGCAGCGGTTAGCCCTGTCGCCTCACAGCTAGAGGGCCACAGGTTCAAACCCGGCGTGGGTTAACTCCGGCTCTAAATATAAATATAAACTGAAACTGTTTGAGTGAAAAGAAGTGTAATAGCTGTTCTTCTGGGAGGTCAAAGGTCACAGCAGTAGTAGAGTAGAAACATCCCACTGTACTCACCTCTTGTACCAAAGCTCAGCTTCTGTGTTCTCATTGGACGATCGCAGCAGGCGGCCCAGGTTCACCATGGCAACGTAGTGAGCCGGTTTGAGTCGAACAGCTCGTTGGTAGTGAGCGGCTGCTAGATCCCCCTCTCCTGGGGGAGGAGGTGGGAGGATGGAGGATGGAGGAAGAATCAGTAACAGAAAGAAGAAAGGATGTAAGAGAAGAGAAGAGAAGAGAAGAGACGCAGCAGACAGATGGAAGAAAGAGTGTTTTTTAATTGAACACCTGCTACTGCTCATTAATACTCTAAAGTATTCAGTGTTTATGATGACAGCGATACTACTAATAATAACATGTATTGTTATGTAATCTGTATCAGGCTGATTAACATGTCTTCTCTTAGAGAGACCTGAGAACAAGAAACATTCACAAGAACACGATCAGCAGAACAGAAACTACACAAACAGGAAGTTACAAGAATCATCACAAACACATTCATATTCATTCATATTTCTTCAAAAAGGGAAAACAAGAACAAACTGAGCTGCAGGCAGAATCAGGGACATAGGGACGCAGAAAGAGACGTGAACTACAAATACAAAGAACTTTAACTCATGATCATTATGATGTCTCCATATTTAACAGATACTTTCCTGAGTCGCTGCAGAGTCAGTCTGATAAACCTCCGGTGCACAAATCAAAGAAATATCAACCTCTAATCACATCAAACCAGTTTTTAACGTAACCAAAGTTCCTGAAGGAGAGATTCGAAAACTTCAAACACCCGAAGTCCTCAAAGGAGAACGGTGTAATCCAGAAGGATTCAACATGTTCAACAAACATCACACAGTCCTTCAGCAGGTTGGTTAACCTCTCAATAAAACAGGTAACGCTCCCAGATGCACGTCTGCAGCTGTAGTTCCTCTGTTTAAGACAGGACAAACAACTGATGTGGTGAACTATAGACCATCACTGTCCTACCCATAAAGAAATAATAAACCCAATAACTGACCCTCTAAACTCAGAACAAGCCTGACTCCATCACATGCAACTCTGTTTCAGAATAAACGATTCAACTGAAACAGCGACTTGCTACTTCATTGAAAGAATCTAATTAA
>NC_133817.1:313869-371369 GCF_043250625.1 Sebastes fasciatus
AGTGTGACTGACATGTTGAGAGATGAGCAGGGAAATGAAACTCTGAGACTGCCTTCACGCTTCCTGCTCTCACTCTGTGTTCTCTCTCTCTCTCTCTCTCTCTCTCTTTCTCTCTCTCTCTCTCTCTCTCCTTCCCTCCCTCCCTCCCTTCCTCTCATTTCCTTATTTCCTTTCATCACCATCCTCCCTATATCTCATGCATTTCTCCTTCTTCTCTCTAACTCAATGGAAGGGGGGGGTAATAATTTATTCGTCTTCCTCGGCTGCTTTTTTACACAACTTCCAAAATGTGCCCAACGTGCCCCCCCCCCCTCCTCTATCAGGAGGATGAGAGGAAATGTGTGTGTGTGTGTGATGTACTCACGGCCTCGGTGTGCACGGGGTGCACGGCGAAGAGGAGGGCCGTGACGAAGGCCAGGTGTGAGTCTTTAAACACAAAGTGTTCACAGGTGTGCAGCAGCAGGCAGGTAACAGCACAGTGCAGACACACGTTGACCAGGTGGAAGTAGAGAGGAGTCAGACCGCCCAGCTGGATGTTCAACCTGACGGACACACACACACTAACATTATAGATATATCTATATATGTATCTATAGATATAGATATATATATTCAGCACTGGGGAGGAGATGTGTGAAAGTTATCAGACGGGACTAAAACTCATTCAGACTGATGGATAAATCAGTACAGACAGAGTTTCCCGTAAACCGACCAGATAAAGAGAATAAAGGTTGGACCTGCTCTATACAGTAGAATACAGTATATAGACACCGCTGTGGGTTAACGCTGGTTCAACACCTTCTACACCCTGGATGAGCCAGCAGACCCTCCTAACCCTCCTGGAGCTCAGCTCATAGAAACAGACATCCTGACCATCACTGAGCTCCTCCAGCTGCACTAACATCAGTCCTCCACAGCTGCAACAAGTCCCACATGAACCCTGTTTACATGTCTGCCTCTGGAACATCTGGATGGCTTCAATCCTGAAAGCTGAAGTCACATCAGACCAGCTGCTCTCTGCTCACACTCACTGTTCTAGAATAGTTATAGATCTATGTCTACAGCCTGATACTGTAGTCCTCCCCTAGATCTCCCTAGTCCTCCTAGTCCTCTCCTAGTCCTCCCCTAGTCCTCATAGTCCTCCCCTAGATCTCCCTAGTCCTCCTAGTCCTCTCCTAGTCCTCATAGTCCTCCCCTAGATCTCCCTAGTCCTCCTAGTCCTCTCCTAGTCCTCCTAGTCCTCCTAGTCCTCCCCTAGATCTCCCTAGTCCTCCTAGTCCTCTCCTAGTCCTCCCCTAGTCCTCATAGTCCTCCCCTAGATCTCCCTAGTCCTCCTAGTCCTCTCCTAGTCCTCCTAGTCCTCCTAGTCCTCCCCTAGATCTCCCTAGTCCTCCTAGTCCTCTCCTAGTCCTCCCCTAGTCCTCATAGTCCTCCCCTAGATCTCCCTAGTCCTCCTAGTCCTCTCCTAGTCCTCATAGTCCTCCCCTAGATCTCCCTAGTCCTCCTAGTCCTCTCCTAGTCCTCCCCTAGTCCTCATAGTCCTCCCCTAGATCTCCCTAGTCCTCCTAGTCCTCTCCTAGTCCTCCCCTAGTCCTCATAGTCCTCCCCTAGATCTCCCTAGTCCTCCTAGTCCTCTCCTAGTCCTCCCCTAGTCCTCCTAGTCCTCCCCTAGATCTCCCTAGTCCTCCTAGTCCTCCCTAGTGCTCCTAGTCCTCCCTAGTCCTCCCCTAGTCCTCCCTAGTGCTCCTAGTCCTCCCCTAGTCCTCTCTAGTCCTTCCTAGTCCTCCCCTAGTCCTCCCTAGTGCTCCTAGTCCTCCCCTAGTCCTCTCTAGTCCTTCCTAGTCCTCCCTAGTCCTCCCTGGTACTCTTTAGTCCTACCTGAAGGTGAGGATGCTGAGCGGTCGGTAGGACTTGTTACCTGAAGGTGAGGATGCTGAGCGGTCGGTAGGACTTGTTACCTGAAGGTGAGGATGCTGAGCGGTCGGTAGGACTTGTTACCTGAAGGTGAGGATGCTGAGCGGTCTGTAGGTAGTCCTACCTGAAGATGAGGATGCTCAAGTGTCTGTAGGTAGTCCTACCTGAAGGTGAGGATGCTGAGGGGTCGGTAGGACTTGTTACCTGAAGGTGAGGTCTCCTACCTGAAGGTGAGGATGCTGAGAGGTCGGTAGGACTTGTTACCTGAAGGTGAGGATGCTGAGAGGTCGGTATGACTTGTTACCTGAAGGTGAGGTCTCCTACCTGAAGGTGAGGATGCAGAGAGGTCGGTAGGACTTGTTACCTGAAGGTGAGGATGCAGAGAGGTCGGTAGGACTTGTTACCTGAAGGTGAGGTCTCCTACCTGAAGGTGAGGATGCAGAGAGGTCGGTATGACTTGTTACCTGAAGGTGAGGATGCAGAGAGGTCGGTAGGACTTGTTACCTGAAGGTGAGGTCTCCTACCTGAAGGTGAGGATGCTGAGAGGTCGGTATGACTTGTTACCTGAAGGTGAGGTCTCCTACCTGAAGGTGAGGATGCAGAGAGGTCGGTAGGACTTGTTACCTGAAGGTGAGGATGCAGAGAGGTCGGTAGGACTTGTTACCTGAAGGTGAGGATGCTGAGAGGTCGGTAGGACTTGTTACCTGAAGGTGAGGTGTGTTACCTGAAGGTGAGGATGCTGAGAGGTCTCCTACCTGAAGGTGAGGATGCTCAGGTGTCTGTAGGAGGTCCTACCTGAAGGTGAGGATGCTCAGGTGTCTGTAGGAGGTCCTACCTGAAGGTCAGGATGCTGAGCGGTCTGTAGGACTTGTTACCTGAAGGTGAGAATGCTCAGGTGTGTTTAGGTAGTCCTACCTGAAGGTGAGGATGCTCAGGTGTGTTTAGGTAGTCCTACCTGAAGGTGAGGATGCTCAGGTGTCTGTAGGACTTGTTACCTGAAGGTGAGGATGCTGAGCGGTCGGTAGGACTTGTGGCTCGTGTTGTCCTCCATCCTCTTCCCCCAGAAGTCGTCTCTGAAGATGTTGGAGATGCTGGATCCGGGTCGGACGTCCGGGTTGTTGATGATCGCCCAGACGTCGTCGTGCACTAACTCCCCGCGCACAGAGTTACTGTAGCAGAGCGCGCACAGCAACACGAGCACGAAGTATCGCCCCGCAGCACGCACGGCCTCGATCCGGACCAGGACCGGGACCGGGACCCGGACCGGGACCGGGACCCGGGGCTGCTGCCGGACTCTCATGTCCAACCGGGCTGCTCCATCTGCAGGGGGACGGAGGAGAGGACAGAGAGGACAGCCGGGGACATGTCTGGTATGTATCAGTAGGAAGCAGCTGAGTGAGGACAGGCTGCAAAGTGCTGCATTCAGGGACCGACGGAGAACGTCGGAATCACGAGTGTCATTCTTCAGTTTTTTTAATTTTTTAATTTTTAATTTTTAATTTATTTGCACGTACTGTATATAAAACTGCACAAAATCCAATCAATGAAATAAAAAAAAACAAACATGAAATGTGTGAGGAGAGGTCAAGAAGCCCCCCCCCCCAGGAGAAAAAAACACAATAACTAAAAAAGGAAGAAAAGATCTAAACTAACATCATCTAGAAAATACAACTAAAGTTAAACAACAACAAGAAGTACACAAAATGTGCAGAAAAACAAACCAAACAGTCAAAAACAATGAAATACATTAAAAAACAGATCAGAGAAAGATACAATATATGTGAACATATCAACACATAATGAGACATCCTGAATTAGATGTGATGTTCTGAGGACAACGAGCTGCTGATAACAGAATGGGTATTCTGGTGGATATCAGGATATCTGAGGGAGGACTGGTCGTGTCCTGTTTGTTCTGGTGAAGATGATTAACCTGTCTGGTATTATGGGAATGAATCTGAGAATTAGATTTAAAGAAGTTGCTAAACGATGATGTTAGAGAAGAACATATATTTATATATAAACACAGAACAGGAATATTGATGTCATAAACTGAAGGATGTTCAGTTTCCTGAACGGAGGAGCAGAAGCCTCCTCAGAGTTTCACAAAGGTGCTGATCTTACAAATCGTTTTTGCAACAAATAAAGATTATGAAGATTGGAGGGGTATTTATTATATATAACAATATTATCATAAATCAGATAATATATATATAATATAAGGTTAATACACAAGAAACATTTATGAAACTTCTTAGTAGTTTCTCATCTCATAGAAAACTGCATATTTGTCTTTACTGTGTTCTATTTCATTACTTTACTGTGTTCTATTTCATTACTTTACTGTATTCTATTTCATTACTTTACTGTGTTCTATTTCATTACTTTACTGTATTCTATTTCATTACTTTACTGTATTCTATTTCATTACTTTACTGTGTTCTATTTCATTACTTTACTGTGTTCTATTTCATTACTTTACTGTGTTCTATTTCATTACTTTACTGTGTTCTATTTCATTACTTTACTGTGTTCTATTTCATTACTTTACTGTATTCTATTTCATTACTTTACTGTATTCTATTTCATTACTTTACTGTATTCTATTTCATTACTTTACTGTGTTCTATTTCATTACTTTACTGTGTTCTATTTCATTACTTTACTGTGTTCTATTTCATTACTTTACTGTGTTCTATTTCATTACTTTACTGTGTTCTATTTCATTACTTTACTGTATTCTATTTCATTACTTTACTGTATTCTATTTCATTACTTTACTGTGTTCTATTTCATTACTTTACTGTATTCTATTTCATTACTTTACTGTGTTCTATTTCATTACTTTACTGTATTCTATTTCATTACTTTACTGTGTTCTATTTCATTACTTTACTGTATTCTATTTCATTACTTTACTGTGTTCTATTTCATTACTTTACTGTATTCTATTTCATTACTTTACTGTATTCTATTTCATTACTTTACTGTGTTCTATTTCATTACTTTACTGTGTTCTATTTCATTACTTTACTGTGTTCTATTTCATTACTTTACTGTGTTCTATTTCATTACTTTACTGTGTTCTATTTCATTACTTTACTGTGTTCTATTTCATTACTTTACTGTGTTCTATTTCATTACTTTACTGTGTTCTATTTCATTACTTTACTGTATTCTATTTCATTACTTTACTGTGTTCTATTTCATTACTTTACTGTGTTCTATTTCATTACTTTACTGTATTCTATTTCATTACTTTACTGTATTCTATTTCATTACTTTACTGTATTCTATTTCATTACTTTACTGTATTCTATTTCATTACTTTACTGTATTCTATTTCATTACTTTACTGTATTCTATTTCATTACTTTACTGTGTTCTATTTCATTACTTTACTGTATTCTATTTCATTACTTTACTGTGTTCTATTTCATTACTTTACTGTATTCTATTTCATTACTTTACTGTATTCTATTTCATTACTTTACTGTGTTCTATTTCATTACTTTACTGTATTCTATTTCATTACTTTACTGTGTTCTATTTCATTACTTTACTGTATTCTATTTCATTTAGGTTATTTAACATAATTTGTTTTATTGAACATATGCATTGGTTAACGTATTCTAAACGTTATTTATTATTAACACTATTGCACAATAATTGTGCAATAGTGTTAATAGTCTGTTTATTGTCAATAGTTTATATTGTTCCTATTCTTTAATATTTCCCCTTGCTTATATTACTGTTTTTATATTTCCTTCTATTGAATTGTTCATATTTTCTGTCTGTCTAGTTTTACTGAGTTGTATCTTGCTTCTTGTTTCCCCCGCTGTGGGGCTAATAAAGGAATATCTGATCTTATTGTACAGTCCATTTCCTTTGTGTCTTAAAATACTAAATTATATGTGAAAACAGTTGTTTGACAAGAAAAACATATTAACTCAATGTCCACTCGGCTTGTCAGCTTTCAGTCGCTTCTCATGGTCTTCCTCTTTGTGGAAAAAAAAGAAGTCCAGGAAAAACAGTATCTTTCCTTTCCTTCTTCTGTTAGAGATAGAGACCTGATGAATGTTGGTAGACTACATTAACACACTGATCTCTCTCTGTGGATGTCAGCCGAGAGATGAGAAGTGTTAATAATAGCATATTGACATAAAAGCAATTTTATCATTAAATAAGTTACTTCTCATAGTTAGAATAAATAACTGCAAAACATTATTCTGGAGGAGAATCAACCTGCTGTCTGTGTGCAGAAACAACCTAATGAAACTCATCTAAATACTCTGGTATTAGATATGAAGTCTAGTTATGATATGACCCTCAGAGTCTATGTGGGAATAATGAGATGTTAGTAGCAGCCTATAATGTTACTGTATGAATATGAGCCAGAACAGAACTCTGGAATAAACGACTTTCTGTGGAGTCCTGAACGCAGCATCAGCACCGAGAACCCGCCTCCTGACGCATGCGCAGTAGGACGCTGCCTCTCAGATCAGCTGCAGAAAATCAATGAAGCTCGGAGGAAACTGCAGGAGGAGCATGATGGAGCAGGATGGAGCATGATGGAGCACTATGGAGCAGGATGGAGCACCATGATGGAGCAGCATGATGGAGCACTATGGAGCATGATGGAGCAGGATGGAGCACCATGGAGCACCATGGAGCCTGATGGAGCAGGATGGAGCACGATGGAGCACCATGGAGCACGAGGGAGCAGGATGGAGCACGATGGAGCACGATGGAGCACAATGGAGCACGAGGGAGCAGGATGGAGCACGAGGGAGTAGGATGGAGCACGATGGAGCACCATGGAGCACGAGGGAGCAGGATGGAGCACGAGGGAGCAGAATGGAGCACGATGGAGCAGGATGGAGCAGGATGGAGCACGATGGAGCAGGATGGAGCACGAGGGAGTAGGATGGAGCACGATGGAGCACCATGGAGCACGAGGGAGCAGGATGGAGCACGATGGAGCACGATGGAGCACGAGGGAGCAGGATGGAGCAGGATGGAGCAGGATGGAGCACGATGGAGCACGAGGGAGCAGGATGGAGCACGATGGAGCAGGATGGAGCACGATGGAGCACGAGGGAGCAGGATGGAGCACGATGGAGCAGGATGGAGCAGGATGGAGCACGATGCAGCACCATGGAGCACGAGGGAGCAGGATGGAGCACGATGGAGCACGATGGAGCACAATGGAGCACGAGGGAGCAGGATGGAGCACGAGGGAGTAGGATGGAGCACGATGGAGCACCATGGAGCACGAGGGAGCAGGATGGAGCACGAGGGAGCAGGATGGAGCACGATGGAGCAGGATGGAGCAGGATGGAGCACGATGGAGCAGGATGGAGCACGAGGGAGTAGGATGGAGCACGATGGAGCACCATGGAGCACGAGGGAGCAGGATGGAGCACGATGGAGCACGATGGAGCACGATGGAGCACGAGGGAGCAGGATGGAGCACGATGGAGCAGGATGGAGCAGGATGGAGCACGATGGAGCACGATGGAGCACGAGGGAGCAGGATGGAGCACGATGGAGCACGATGGAGCACGATGGAGCACGAGGGAGCAGGATGGAGCACGATGGAGCAGGATGGAGCAGGATGGAGCACGATGGAGCACGATGGAGCACGAGGGAGCAGGATGGAGCACGATGGAGCAGGATGGAGCACGATGGAGCAGGATGGAGCAGGATGGAGCACGATGCAGCACGATGGAGCAGGATGGAGCAGGATGGAGCACGAGGGAGCAGGATGGAGCACGATGGAGCACGATGGAGCATGATGGAGCGCACACACACTGGACCTTTTCCTCTGTCAGTGGACCTGTAAACTATAGTTATAATATATGTATAGCTTCATATAAGATCAGATAACATAAGAACTACTGGTTTTAGTATCTAAAACTATTGTCTTTGATGCATGCAGAGTGTTCTCCAACATATTCAACAGCTGATGCTAAGTTCTCCGACCCTCTCTGTTAGTTTTCTGTGATGAGCCATCTGGATCTGAGCGTGCACGAGGCAACGGACCCGCTGGAGGAGCCAGAACATCTTTACTGTGAAGAGTTCTTCTGTTCTGGTTCCATTCAAATGATCCTTTATATAGAAGAGCTACTGTAGAGAGCAGAGTCCTCCTCCACGCAGCCTGCCATGGTTCTGCAGTAGTCCTGAATGGACCTGAAGGCATAGAACCGGTTTATATTCTACCTCTACATGTTCCAGTCTGTGCATGTGTCTTCATTGCATAAATTGGTACATAAGATCTTACAACAGATTGCACACACACCTGTTGTGCAGATGTTGTAGGGTGAAACAACGGTCGTCCCAAAACGAGGCAGAAGTGAGCATGGCTCACTCTGGACTTCTAACCCCCAAAAGACACAACTAGACCCCACGGGGAACCTTCAGACCAGATCTGAAGGTCCTACTTTAAATAGTTTCTGAGTTCTGCTCCAGAAACGAAAGTTTGACACCTCATTTCAAACGGTTATCATGTTTATATGGAACCTTCAAACCAACTGGATGGACCGGGTTCAGGCCCGGCCCGTCAGACTAACTGGTCTTCTAACTGGTCCATTACAGTAGAACGTTACGGTAGAACATTACGGTAGAACGTTACAGTAGAACGTTAAAGTAGAACGTTAAAGTAGAACGTTAAAGTAGAACGTTAAAGTAGAACGTTAAAGTAGAACGTTACAGTAGAACGTTAAAGTAGAACGTTACAGTAGAACGTTACAGTAGAACGTTACAGTAGAACGTTACAGTAGAACGTTAAAGTAGAACGTTAAAGTAGAACGTTAAAGTAGAACGTTACAGTAGAACGTTAAAGTAGAACGTTACAGTAGAACGTTACAGTAGAACGTTAAAGTAGAACGTTAAAGTAGAACGTTACAGTAGAACGTTAAAGTAGAACGTTACAGTAGAACGTTACAGTAGAACGTTACAGTAGAACAGGATGAACTGTGAGACCTCTGATGATCCTCTGACTCGTCATGTAGCACCACCATCAGGTTAAAAGTTGAATCTTTTATTGATGATACCTTTAGAACCAAAGAAACCAGAGAACCCAGAGAACCCAGAGACTACCCATCACCCTCAGCTGTTCTCATGTTCACACACACATTAGTGGCTCTGTGAGCTAAACGCTAACATCAGCATGCTAACATCCTCTCTGTTACACAGCTAACAGGCTGCTGACCTTCAGCACAGAAGCATCAACACAACCAACACCAAGGACTGATTAGTGAAGGAGAGAAGGAGAGGAGGGAAGGTAGGAAGGAGTAAAGGTAGGAGGGAGTGAAGGTAGGAAGGAGAGAAGGAGAGAAGGTAGGAGGGAGTGAAGGTAGGAAGGAGAGAAGGAGAGAAGGTAGGAGGGAGTGAAGGTAGGAAGGAGAGAAGGAGAGAAGGTAGGAGGGAGTGAAGGTAGGAAGGAGAGAAGGTAGGAGGGAGTGAAGGTAGGAAGGAGAGAAGGTAGGAAGGAGTGAAGGTAGGAAGGAGTGAAGGTAGGAGGGAGTGAAGGTAGGAAGGAGAGAAGGTAGGAAGGAGTGAAGGAGAGAAGGTAGGAGGGAGTGAAGGTAGGAAGGAGAGAAGGAGAGAAGGTAGGAGGGAGTGAAGGTAGGAAGGAGAGAAGGAGAGAAGGTAGGAGGGAGTGAAGGTAGGAAGGAGAGAAGGTAGGAGGGAGTGAAGGTAGGAAGGAGAGAAAGTAGGAGGGAGTGAAGGTAGGAAGGAGAGAAGGTAGGAAGGAGTGAAGGTAGGAGGGAGTGAAGGTAGGAAGGAGAGAAGGTAGGAAGGAGTGAAGGAGAGAAGGTAGGAAGGAGTGAAGGAGAGAAGGTAGGAAGGAGTGAAGGAGTGAAGGTAGGAGGGAGTGAAGGTAGGAGGGAGTGAAGGTAGGAAGGAGAGAAGGTAGGAGGGAGTGAAGGTAGGAAGGAGAGAAGGTAGGAGGGAGTGAAGGTAGGAAGGAGAGAAGGTAGGAAGGAGTGAAGGAGTGAAGGTAGGAGGGAGTGAAGGTAGGAGGGAGTGAAGGTAGGAAGGAGAGAAGGTAGGAGGGAGTGAAGGTAGGAAGGAGAGAAGGTAGGAAGGAGTGAAGGAGTGAAGGTAGGAAGGAGTGAAGGAGTGAAGGTAGGAAGGAGTGAAGGAGTGAAGGTAGGAAGGAATAACAACTCAGAAATAAAGGAACATAAAGTGAATGATTAATTTAAAGGGGCTGTTAGATAGAATCCTAAATGTGTTGTTAACAGCTTCACCTGTGTCCGTTAAGTCATCTACAGTCAGCGTCCTGTTGCTGGCGCTTGTGCTCGCTCTACATAGACATGAAGGAGCATCGCTCAACACAGTGAGGAGATGATGTATAACCTGGTTAGTTACTAACAGTCCCTTTAAACATGTTGTGAAACGTTAGAAAGACCAACCCAGGACAGACAGAAAGACAAAGACCAGGAGTCCTCCTCAGGTCTCCCAGTTTACATTTCATGTGTGACGTCATCGCCGGAGGCCACAAGTCTTTGACCTTTGACCTCGACCTTCTCGTCCATCCTCAGTCTGTACACAGAGAACTGTCTCCTCTACAGGTCCTCTACAGGTCCTCTACAGGTCCTCTACAGGTCCTCTACAGGTCCTCTACAGGTCCTGCTTCATGAGATGAACTATAGAGACCAAGACAACGCTTACAGTACTAACACACACTCTGATGTGTGTTTATTACAGTTTCTCACACACGCGCACACACACACACACACACACACACACACACACACACACACACACACACACACAGACCAAAGGACTGCACTGTACAAGAAGTTAAACTAATGTTGCTGGTCGGGGACGTTCTGGTTCTGGTTCTGATACTGATACTGGATAATGCTGACCTTTCTCTGGAGTCAGCACTCGCACACGCACACGCACACGCACACGCACACGCACACGCACACGCACACACACAGGCAGGCCAGCGCTCCTGTCCTTGTGAGAGGAATATTCCAGTAGGGTCCAGTAGGGGTTCTGTACAGTTCACCAGGTCCAGAGATCTAATGCCGACCCGGCCTCTGCTACTCCATCCGGTTCTGATGGCACCCTGGGACCTGGTCTTGGTGGGATCCAGTAAGTCTGATGTGATCTGATCTGGACTGAGATAAGTCAGATTAGACTGAAATCCACTTCAGGGTCGGGTTAGACCAGGTCCTCCTCTGGTTCTGGTTCTGCAGTCCGTCTGTCTCCTCAGTGCTCTGGAAACACAACGAGACCCAGTTGAAGACTAGAGACTAAACTACACCGTGAGCTTTAAAGCAACAAGTAGCTCGCTGGCCGTTTCTGAGTGGCTCTCTAAAGGTTCAGAGAATAACATGATATGTGTGCGTGTGTGTGTGTGTGTGTGTGCATGTACGTGTGTGTGTGCGTGTGCATGTACGTGCCTCCTCTCACTACTGGCCCTTGGAGGCGGTGCTCCTTCTCTGCTGTGAGATGCTGTAGATCTCCTGCAGCTGTTTCTTCTGGTCGTCGCTGAGCGGCGCCGTCAGACTCTGGTACCAGGCTGCATCCTCGTTCTGGACTCCTATCTCACACACACACACACACACACACACACACACACACACACACACACACACACACACACACACACACACACACATATATATAGAAAGGTTAGAGTGTTTTCATGCAGCTCCAGTCCAGATGTGCAATAGAAATAGACGTGTTGTTACTGTACTGTGTGTGTTTGGGTGTGGTGGGGAGGAGGAATCTGTTCAGTTATGAGCGAGAGTATTGGACGTTTGTTTTTAATTTACATTGCAGATGTTATATTTCAAAATAAAAAAATTCAGGTCCTAAAAACATTCCCTGATTTCGGCGTTTCTATATCTTCACCAGTATGATGTGGTGCTTCAGAGACGTGAAATAAAGCAGCATGTAATAGAGAACTAGAGCGTTATGAGCGATGACTCACGGAGCAGGGCGTTGGTGAAGAAGCGGTACTCGTCCTCTCCGTTGTCGTAGTCCAGAGGCGTGCTGTACTCCTCCAGCGGCGTTCCCTCAAAGCCGTCGTCATCCCAGTAGTCGTCATCGTCTTCGTCGTCGTCCTCGCCGGCCTGCCCCGTCGGGATGCTGGACTGCTGCTGCATGGCGTTACGGTTCTCGTTCACCTCGTCTTCGTCACTGGGAATCTCCTCTGGAACAGAAATTCAATTCAATTTATTTTATTTTGTATAGCGTCAAATCATAACAGAAGTTATCTGGAGACGCTTTATCTATAGAGCAGGTCTTAGACCGGACACCAGAGTTTAGAGACCCAACATGATCCACCAAGCGCACTGTGGCCAGGAACAACTCCCCGCTTAGCGTGTTCTATAAACCGACCGGCGGATCCTCGTCGGTAAAACTACCTGCTGACTGTTATGAGTTTAGAGAATCGTCTTATAACGATGACTTAGTTTATATATAAAAAGCTATGGAGAGAAGATCTTTCTACTGATTTCAGTTGAGATCCAGATCTACAATAAATGTTTGTATTTACTGTCTGAGCTCTTTCTTTAAATAAACTAATATTAACAAGAGTTCAAAGAAATACCTGACAACAGGGACGATACTAAAGCTCCGTACTGACAACAGGGACGATACTAAAGCTCCGTACTGACAACAGGGACGATACTAAAGCTCCGTACTGACAACAGGGACGATACTAAAGCTCCGTACTGACAACAGGGACGATACTAAAGCTCGGTACTGACAACAGGGACGATACTAAAGCTCGGTACTGACAACAGGGACGATACTAAAGCTCCGTACTGACAACAGGGACGATACTAAAGCTCCGTACTGACAACAGGGACGATACTAAAGCTCCGTACTGACAACAGGGACGATACTAAAGCTCCGTACTGACAACAGGGACGATACTAAAGCTCCGTACTGACAACAGGGACGATACTAAAGCTCCGTACTGACAACAGGGACGATACTAAAGCTCGGTACTGACAACAGGGACGATACTAAAGCTCGGTACTGACAACAGGGACGATACTAAAGCTCCGTACTGACAACAGGGACGATACTAAAGCTCGGTACTGACAACAGGGACGATACTAAAGCTCGGTACTGACAACAGGGACGATACTAAAGCTCCGTACTGACAACAGGGACGATACTAAAGCTCCGTACTGACAACAGGGACGATACTAAAGCTCCGTACTGACAACAGGGACGATACTAAAGCTCGGTACTGACAACAGGGACGAGACTAAAGCTCCGTACTGACAACAGGGACGAGACTAAAGCTCCGTACTGACAACAGGGACGATACTAAAGCTCAGTACTGACAACAGGGACGATACTAAAGCTCAGTACTGTATGTGCTTCTTGATATTTGCTCTGTAACATCGTCCTTTTCTATCCTTCCCTTAGGAACCTGAACACGTTCAGCATTCACCGGAAGATAATGGTAATGATAAGCTTTTCTATTAACAATACACCATTCTGAACCATCCGGAACCATCCTGAACCATTCTGAACCATCCTGAACCATTCTGAACCATTCTGAACCATCCTGAACCATTCTGAACCATCCTGAACCATCCTGAACCATTCTGAACCATCCTGAACCATCCTGAACCATTCTGAACCATTCTGAACCATTCTGAACCATCCTGAACCATTCTGAACCATCCTGAACCATCCGGAACCATTCTGAACCATCCTGAACCATTCTGAACCATCCTGAACCATTCTGAACCATCCTGAACCATTCTGAACCATCCTGAACCATCCTGAACCATTCTGAACCATTCTGAACCATCCTGAACCATTCTGAACCATCCTGAACCATTCTGAACCATCCTGAACCATCCGGAACCATTCTGAACCATCCTGAACCATCCTGAACCATCCGGAACCATTCTGAACCATCCTGAACCATTCTGAACCATCCTGAACCATTCTGAACCATCCTGAACCATCCTGAACCATTCTGAACCATTCTGAACCATCCTGAACCATTCTGAACCATCCTGAACCATTCTGAACCATCCTGAACCATCCGGAACCATTCTGAACCATCCTGAACCATCCTGAACCATCCTGAACCATTGTGAACCACTGGGAACCACTGGGAACCATTGGGAACCCTTTAAAGCAGTGAGGTCAGTGCATGTTAAACAGAAAGGCTGCAGGGTTACTCTGAGCTGCCACCGTAGCGTTAGTTAATCCATCAGTCTGACGGTCCAACCCTGTAAATGAGCTGCAGTTCATCTGAGCTCAGAGCTGGATGAAGATTAGAGAAGAGGATTATGGAATAAACGGAGAATCAGATTTATTTATCTTCACTAAGCCAATTTCTTTTCTTCTCTCTCTCTTTGTCTTCCCTCATGCTTTCTGCTTGAATCCCTCCATCTCTGTCCTGCTCTGATGATGATGATCATCATCATCCTATTCTCCTTCTGTTCTTCTTTTAACTCTCCTCATATCGTCCTTCGTCCTGCTCTAACTGATCTGGTCTCACCGTTCTGGTCTTCGTCGTGGGCCCCTGCGTGGGCCAGCAGGTCCGGTTTGTTGACCAGGCGGGAGGCGTAGAGGTGTTTGAGGCCCAGGAACAGGAGCAGGACGGAGGGGACGATCTGGGCGGCGACCCCCTCCAGCACCGCCGGCCGACTGGGCAGCTCCATCAGCACGCTGAGGCCGATGATGCACATCTTACGGTCGTGGAGCCTGAGGGAGGCGATCGGATCAGAGAGAGGAAGAGAAGGACTGAGAGAGAGGAGGGACACTGGAGGTATCTGGTGTTCGTCCAGATATTTACAGGCATTAAAAGAGACAAAGAAATCCTCCCTAACACGTCTAGGAACTCGGTATCGTTCTTCTATATCTATATCTATATCTATATCTATATCTATGCCTCACCCCAGGAAGAACTCGGTGTCGTTCATCCACTGGTTGATGAAGTGTGCGGTGATGGGCTGTGGGTTGTGTTGGAAGTGCATGTTGTCCAGCGTGTGGAGGAGCAGCGCCGGGTTGTAGTACAGAGCAGCGATGGCCACCTGGAGGCACATGGTCCTCAGCTCGCTGGACTTCACCCCCCGCATCAGACGCTCCAGAACCGCCTCCACAAACAGAGGGATGCACTGCACGGAGGAAAGGAAACACCATACAGAGAGGAAACTTTTACTTCAGGTTCACAGTGTTCAGTTAAAAACAGCTGGGGAGCAACAGTCCTACAGAACAACTTCCAAATATTAAAGTCCAATAAAAACTTCAGAATCGAGCATCCAGTTTAAAGTAATAGTCTAACGCACGCGCGAGTCAGAGGGTGCAAGCAAAACCCTGCGCCGGCTGAGGTGGGATCCCGGCCGAGCGGGGTCGGACGCACCACCGTAAAGTGGTATCGGAGCCGTTTTGCGAGTACGAGTACATGAGCACAGTATCGGACCCAATACACAATGCTGGTATCGGTATCGGTGCATCCCTAACGATAGACGTTAGTGATGATGGAGATGAAGGTTTGTAGTGTGATGAATGTCTGATAGATGTTAGTGATGATGGAGATGAAGGTTTGTAGTGTGATGAATGTCTGATAGATGTTAGTGATGATGGAGATGAAGGTTTGTAGTGTGATGAATGTCTGATAGATGTTAGTGACGATGGAGATGAAGGTTTGTAGTGTGATGAATGTCTGATAGACGTTAGTGACGATGGAGATGAAGGTTTGTAGTGTGATGAATGTCTGATAGACGTTAGTGATGATGGAGATGAAGGTTTGTAGTGTGATGAATGTCTGATAGACGTTAGTGATGATGGAGATGAAGGTTTGTAGTGTGATGAATGTCTGATAGATGTTAGTGATGATGGAGATGAAGGTTTGTAGTGTGATGAATGTCTGATAGACGTTAGTGATGATGGAGATGAAGGTTTGTAGTGTGATGAATGTCTGATAGATGTTAGTGATGATGGAGATGAAGGCTTGTAGTGTGATGAATGTCTGATAGATGTTAGTGATGATGGAGATGAAGGTTTGTAGTGTGATGAATGTCTGATAGATGTTAGTGATGATGGAGATGAAGGTTTGTAGTGTGATGAATGTCTGATAGATGTTAGTGACGATGGAGATGAAGGTTTGTAGTGTGATGAATGTCTGATAGATGTTAGTGATGATGGAGATGAAGGTTTGTAGTGTGATGAATGTCTGATAGATGTTAGTGATGATGGAGATGAAGGTTTGTAGTGTGATGAATGTCTGATAGATGTTAGTGATGATGGAGATGAAGGTTTGTAGTGTGATGAATGTCTGATAGATGTTAGTGATGATGGAGATGAAGGTTTGTAGTGTGATGAATGTCTGATAGATGTTAGTGATGATGGAGATGAAGGTTTGTAGTGTGATGAATGTCTGATAGATGTTAGTGACGATGGAGATGAAGGTTTGTAGTGTGATGAATGTCTGATAGATGTTAGTGATGATGGAGATGAAGGTTTGTAGTGTGATGAATGTCTGATAGATGTTAGTGATGATGGAGATGAAGGTTTGTAGTGTGATGAATGTCTGATAGACGTTAGTGATGATGGAGATGAAGGTTTGTAGTGTGATGAATGTCTGATAGACGTTAGTGACGATGGAGATGAAGGTTTGTAGTGTGATGAATGTCTGATAGATGTTAGTGACGATGGAGATGAAGGTTTGTAGTGTGATGAATGTCTGATAGATGTTAGTGATGATGGAGATGAAGGTTTGTAGTGTGCGGGGCTGTGTCTGACCTGGTCGATGCCTCTGCCTCTGCACTGCAGGATGATGACCTCCAACAGTTTGGCAGCGTGACATTCGGCATCCTCACCGGCATCTATGGTCAGCACCTACAACAGGTCAAAGATCACAACAGTCAGCGCTCGGCAGCAGCGCTGAGGAAACGGGATCCTCGTTCACATGGAGACAGTTATAGCCTGACCTTTTTGCACATGCTGTAGATGACCTCTAAGTGCTTGGGGTTGGACAGCAGCATGTCTGTATCCACGGTAACATAGTTGTGCAAAAGAGGCATCATATCTGTAACACAAGATAAGATCGGTGAGATCGCTGATGACTCAGGCCCAGCTGTTGATGATCTGGTTTCTCGGTGTGACTCGACCTACCTGTGAAGTAGTCGAAGCAGTCGTGCTGGAAGACCTCGAACAAGACGCCCAGAAGCTGCCACATCTGGGGGGAGATGGTCTGACAGGTGAGGCCGAACGCCAGCGACAAGATCTCCTCGTAGAACTCTGCAGAGGACAGGAGAGGACTGTTAATGGATCTCACACATGCACCGACATGCTCAACACACCCTGTACTACTTCAGCTAGAGCGGCAAAATGTAGAGTGTGTGTGTGGGTGTAAGTGAGTGTGTTCATGTAAAAACACTGGACTGCCCGTGCACACACACCTGCCATACCTATGATGGGCTTCTGCAAGACCAGACCGATCACCTGCAAACAGATCCCCTCCAGCTGCTGCGTGATCTGACAGAGAGAATGATATACACATATATAGCATCAGATGTCACATTCAATACTGAGACAGCATGTTCAGCATGTTCTCTGTGTGTGTGTGTGTGTGTGTGTGTGTGTGTGTGTGTGTGTGAGACCTCCTTGTGGTCCTCCATGACGGTGAGGATGGTGTCGATGGTGCTGAGGATGCCCAGGGCCATGACGGTCTTGTCCTCGTTCTCCTCGTACTCCTCACTCTGAAGGACCCGGGTGAAGATCTCCGCCTGACACACGCACACGCGCACACACACACACACACACACACACACACACAGGCAGCGGTTAAACACACATTACAGGATGTCTTCTGTAGTCACACATCATGACACAGAGAGACAAACACGATGCATCTGCAGGTTTCAGAGAGCCAAACGAAGACTCCTTCAGACTTCGTCATACATGAAACGATCAGATGTGTGTGTGTGTGTGTGTGTGTGTGTGTGTGTGTGTGTTGTGTTCCCACCAGGTTCTGCGTCATGTCCACAGCGATCACAGCCACCTCCTGGTTGTACTCGCAGATCATCTTCTGGATCACGTTGGTCAGGTCGTCGTTCTCCGTCTCCTTCACCACATGAAGCAGCTCCTGCATGACCGGTCGGATGTACGGCCGGATGTACAGTTTGGCTACACACAAACACACAAACACAAAATCCTCAATTACAGTATATGCAGTTTTATATCATTATATACAGTATATATATATATACACCATGTTCCTCCACAGACCTTGTTCCTGGTTGCTGACCAGCGTCTGCAGAGCGATGCCGGCTTCCACCTTGACGGGCATCTCTTTGTCATCGATCAGATCCTGTTTGACCAACTCCACGGCGTTCCTCAGCACCAGCTCGTCATGGAAACGCAGCGGGCTGAAGCAGTGGAGCACCCAGCAGGACTGGAAACACAGCGAGGAAGCACAGATTAATACAACACACAGACATGTTGGATCTCAGTCCATCTACAGGGGTTTCACCACTACACATCTCATGGTCCAGTATTACATATATCCATATATCCATGCATACACCACGGGGGTTTAAAGCGTTCTCCAGAGCTCTCACCCTGGCTCTCAGGTAACCCATCGGAGAGTTGAGCAGTGGGAAGACGTAGTTTTGCAGCATCATCTCCATCTGCTCCCTGTACATCCTCTTCTAGGATGAGACATGAACACACACACACACACACACACACACACACACACAGAGACACACACACACACACACACACACACACACACACACACACACACACACACACACACACACACACACACACACACACACACACACACACACACACACACACAGCCCCGAGATGATTAAAACACACGACTTTAAACCTTAAAGACTCTCTCTGATCTGTTCTACAGAGACAAACACACAGATCTGTATCTGTGGATGTGGATGAGCGTACCTTCAGTAAGAGCTCAGCCAGAGCTCCGATGCAGTGCAGCGCCCCGTCCTTCTTGCGGGGGTCAACAGACGGGTCCATCAGTATCTGGTGGCAGAACTCCATCATCTGAGGAAGAACCTGCGGAGAGGAAAACACAGAGGTTACATGTAGAAAGGGTTGATGCTTATTGTGCTGTTGAACCTGATAACTGATCTGCAGTGTTAGATCATCTCTGCTGTGCTTTACATGTAACATCATAAACCCACCAGTGACCACAGCCATCAGACTAACGTAGTGGAGGAAAACTGACATCCTCAGGCGTAGAGTAAAAAACGCTCCTCCTCACCTCCTTCCTCTTGCGGGCAGCTTTACACAGGACGCTCTGGGCGGCGGTGGCTGGGAGGGCGTGGTCATCATAGAGGTCTGCAGACAGACACCGACAGACACCAACACAAAGAATGGATCAAACTAACCGTTCTAAAACGATGTTTCCTTCAACATGAAGAACAATGATGCAGCTGAAACGTGGAGTTCATAAACTAAAGCTTTCTGGGAGTTCTTCCTGTGCTCTAATAATGTATTGACTGTCTAACAACTGCATGATAATTACAACAAAACCAACAGTATTGACAGAATGCCACCGATGACATTTGACAGAAGGAATGTTGTGCTATCTGTTCACCAACATGTTGAGCTATCTTCGTGAGTACTCACTGAACTTCATGCGGATGTACTCATACGGGTCCTCCAGCCACAGCTTCTCATCCTCATCTTTGTAACACATGAGAGGGAAGATGACCTCCTGGCAGATGGTCTGGAAGAGAAGATCATGAGCTCAGGAGGAGAATGACAGCGGCTGAAGACAGTTTCAGTCTTTCACACTGATGGACGGCGTAGCAGCAGAGACAGGGAGGACAGGCAGCGAGCTAACATGACTGAAGCTGATGGATCAACAATGCACAGATGTAATATTCTAAACATGTTTAATGAACACACACAGTGTTTAACTGACTCATCATCTCAGCACCAGTGAATCAGTTCATCCAAACACAATGAAACACACAATGAACTCATAGTTTGTGATTCGTCAAGCACCAAAACACCAAACATGCTTTTTACTTCAGCTTCTCAAGTATTAAACTAATCCTAAATAATCTGAATCATCATGATTATTATTATTAAACCTCAAGGACACACACAGTGTGTGATATAAATATAACTCTGTTTGTTTACCACAAAGTTCCATTAATGAGTCTGAACATTATAATGAGCTCGTACGGTGATGAAGATTCAGACTTTAGAAACCAGAGGAAGTGAACTCAGCGCTGAACTAAGAAGTAAAAGTCCCCGTTACACAATCCTGTTTCCGTTTCCATCACAGAAGAAGAAGTGTGAAGATGAGGCCATATCAGACTGATGCTGTTCTTTGTGTTTACTGCAGCGACTGATGGAACTAAACTTAGTCCCTGGTTCTCTTAAAGCTGCAGTAGGCAGAATGTTTCTGGCATCATTGGGCTAAAATCCCATAATAATAAAGTCAGTAATGTCTTTAAAGAGCTGAATGTTGTGATGGTTGAACGGTTTCTGTAGCTGAAAGTATGCAGGAGGAGTTAAAGTCCCAGAAACATACGGAACACAGAGTTGAAGAATAAAGATTCAGAGAACAACAGTGGGAACGCTGGATGAGCATTCACCCAACAAGTATCTTCACACTCTCTCTGCATCCCACTCCTCCTCATCACACTCCTCCTCATCAGACTCCTCCTCATCAGACTCCTCCTCATCACACTCCTCCTCATCAGACTCCTCCTCATCACACTCCTCCTCATCACACTCCTCCTCATCAGACTCCTCCTCATCACACTCCTCCTCATCACACTCCTCCTCATCACACTCCTCCTCATCAGACTCCTCCTCATCACACTCCTCCTCATCACACTCCTCCTCATCAGACTCCTCCTCATCAGACTCCTCCTCATCACACTCCTCCTCATCACACTCCTCCTCATCAGACTCCTCCTCATCAGACTCCTCCTCATCACACTCCTCCTCATCACACTCCTCCTCATCAGACTCCTCCTCATCAGACTCCTCCTCATCACACTCCTCCTCATCAGACTCCTCCTCATCACACTCCTCCTCATCAGACTCCTCCTCATCACACTCCTCCTCATCACACTCCTCCTCATCAGACTCCTCCTCATCAGACTCCTCCTCATCACACTCCTCCTCATCAGACTCCTCCTCATCACACTCCTCCTCATCACACTCCTCCTCATCAGACTCCTCCTCATCAGACTCCTCCTCATCAGACTCCTCCTCATCACACTCCTCCTCATCACACTCCTCCTCATCAGACTCCTCCTCATCAGACTCCTCCTCATCACACTCCTCCTCATCACACTCCTCCTCATCAGACTCCTCCTCATCAGACTCCTCCTCATCAGACTCCTCCTCATCAGACTCCTCCTCATCACACTCCTCCTCATCAGACTCCTCCTCATCACACTCCTCCTCATCACACTCCTCCTCATCAGACTCCTCCTCATCACACTCCTCCTCATCACACTCCTCCTCATCACACTCCTCCTCATCACACTCCTCCTCATCAGACTCCTCCTCATCAGACTCCTCCTCATCAGACTCCTCCTCATCACACTCCTCCTCATCAGACTCCTCCTCATCAGACTCCTCCTCATCAGACTCCTCCTCATCACACTCCTCCTCATCAGACTCCTCCTCATCACACTCCTCCTCATCAGACTCCTCCTCATCACACTCCTCCTCATCACACTCCTCCTCATCAGACTCCTCCTCATCAGACTCCTCCTCATCACACTCCTCCTCATCAGACTCCTCCTCATCACACTCCTCCTCATCACACTCCTCCTCATCAGACTCCTCCTCATCAGACTCCTCCTCATCACACTCCTCCTCATCAGACTCCTCCTCATCAGACTCCTCCTCATCACACTCCTCCTCATCACACTCCTCCTCATCAGACTCCTCCTCATCAGACTCCTCCTCATCAGACTCCTCCTCATCAGACTCCTCCTCATCACACTCCTCCTCATCAGACTCCTCCTCATCACACTCCTCCTCATCACACTCCTCCTCATCAGACTCCTCCTCATCACACTCCTCCTCATCACACTCCTCCTCATCACACTCCTCCTCATCACACTCCTCCTCATCAGACTCCTCCTCATCAGACTCCTCCTCATCAGACTCCTCCTCATCACACTCCTCCTCATCAGACTCCTCCTCATCAGACTCCTCCTCATCAGACTCCTCCTCATCACACTCCTCCTCATCAGACTCCTCCTCATCACACTCCTCCTCATCACACTCCTCCTCATCAGACTCCTCCTCATCAGACTCCTCCTCATCACATTCCTCCTCATCACACTCCTCCTCATCACACTCCTCCTCATCAGACTCCTCCTCATCAGACTCCTCCTCATCACACTCCTCCTCATCAGACTCCTCCTCATCACACTCCTCATCACACTCCTCCTCATCAGACTCCTCCTCATCACACTCCTCATCAGACTCCTCCTCATCAGACTCCTCCTCATCACACTCCTCCTCATCAGACTCCTCCTCATCACACTCCTCCTCATCACACTCCTCCTCATCAGACTCCTCCTCATCACACTCCTCCTCATCACACTCCTCCTCATCAGACTCCTCCTCATCACACTCCTCCTCATCACACTCCTCCTCATCACACTCCTCCTCATCAGACTCCTCCTCATCACACTCCTCCTCATCAGACTCCTCCTCATCAGACTCCTCCTCATCACACTCCTCCTCATCAGACTCCTCCTCATCACACTCCTCCTCATCACACTCCTCCTCATCACACTCCTCCTCATCAGACTCCTCCTCATCACACTCCTCCTCATCAGACTCCTCCTCATCACACTCCTCCTCATCACACTCCTCCTCATCAGACTCCTCCTCATCACACTCCTCCTCATCACACTCCTCCTCATCAGACTCCTCATCACACTCCTCCTCATCAGACTCCTCCTCATCACACTCCTCCTCCTCATCACACTCCTCCTCATCAGACTCCTCCTCATCACACTCCTCCTCATCAGACTCCTCCTCATCAGACTCCTCCTCATCACACTCCTCCTCATCACTCCTCCTCATCAGACTCCTCCTCATCAGACTCCTCCTCATCACACTCCTCCTCATCACACTCCTCCTCATCACACTCCTCCTCATCACACTCCTCCTCATCAGACTCCTCCTCATCAGACTCCTCCTCATCACACTCCTCCTCATCAGACTCCTCCTCATCAGACTCCTCCTCATCACACTCCTCCTCATCACACTCCTCCTCATCAGACTCCTCCTCATCAGACTCCTCCTCATCACACTCCTCCTCATCAGACTCCTCCTCATCAGACTCCTCCTCATCAGACTCCTCCTCATCACACTCCTCCTCATCAGACTCCTCCTCATCAGACTCCTCCTCATCACACTCCTCCTCATCAGACTCCTCCTCATCAGACTCCTCCTCATCAGACTCCTCCTCATCACACTCCTCCTCATCAGACTCCTCCTCATCACACTCCTCCTCATCACACTCCTCCTCATCAGACTCCTCCTCATCACACTCCTCCTCATCAGACTCCTCCTCATCACACTCCTCCTCATCACACTCCTCCTCATCAGACTCCTCCTCATCACACTCCTCCTCATCAGACTCCTCCTCATCACACTCCTCCTCATCACACTCCTCCTCATCACACTCCTCCTCATCACACTCCTCCTCATCAGACTCCTCCTCATCACACTCCTCCTCATCAGACTCCTCCTCATCACACTCCTCCTCATCAGACTCCTCCTCATCACACTCCTCATCACACTCCTCCTCATCACACTCCTCCTCATCAGACTCCTCCTCATCACACTCCTCCTCATCACACTCCTCCTCATCAGACTCCTCCTCATCACACTCCTCATCAGACTCCTCCTCATCACACTCCTCCTCATCACACTCCTCCTCATCACACTCCTCCTCATCACACTCCTCCTCATCAGACTCCTCCTCATCAGACTCCTCCTCATCAGACTCCTCCTCATCACACTCCTCCTCATCACACTCCTCCTCATCACACTCCTCCTCATCAGACTCCTCCTCATCACACTCCTCATCAGACTCCTCCTCATCACACTCCTCCTCATCACACTCCTCCTCATCACACTCCTCCTCATCAGACTCCTCCTCATCACACTCCTCCTCATCACACTCCTCCTCATCACACTCCTCCTCATCAGACTCCTCCTCATCAGACTCCTCCTCATCACACTCCTCCTCATCACACTCCTCCTCATCAGACTCCTCCTCATCAGACTCCTCCTCATCACACTCCTCCTCATCACACTCCTCCTCATCAGACTCCTCCTCATCACACTCCTCCTCATCATGACGGTCCTCTACCTGCATGTGGGGCTTCATCTGCTTCCAGGTCAGGGAGTGGGACAGGCCCTGGTTGAGGTAGTTGAGGCACTGCTGCAGGACTCGAGGAGTAACGTACTGCTTCTGACGGTGCTGGTCCACCACCTTCAGCAGGACCTGGACAGACAACACATCACACACACACACACAGAGACACAGAGAGACACAACGGTGAAACCAGAACCGAGTCTGAGCAACACAGAAACAGTAAATTCTAAACCGCCGGTGGGCGAGCCTCCTTCAGCCTCCTTCAGGCTCAGAGACATGCTGACCTGCTGGAGGCCGATCGCATAGGTCTTCAGGAAGAAGTCTGCAAACTCGTAGTACTCCTTCGTCACGTTGCCGGGGCTTCCGTACCTGTAACCAGACCAGAAGCATGTTGTGACACCTGAGATTTAATCACCTGTTTACACCCCAGAAACACCGGGGAAGAAAGAAAGAAAGAAAGAAAACTACATATGAAACACGTGACCGACCAACCGAGACCAAATAAAGATTAACACACAGAGAGCCACAGAGTGACTGGATGGTGATGTCTGGTGATGTCTGGTGATGTCTGGTGATGTCTGGTGTCTCTCTGAGGATGAGACAGCAGCTTTCTGGACTCACCGCTCAAACAGTCTGGTGATGATGCGTAACGCCCACTTCTTACACTTCCACCACGCCAGCTCAGGACGGTCGTCCTCATCCACCTCCAGAGTCTCCTAACACACACACACACAGACACAACACACACAACACACACAACACACACACTTCCTGTTTAGTGTTTGGAGCTCGTGGCTCCAGCAACAGACTACTTCACTACTTCACTACTTCACTTAGAGTCAGGTCAGTTTAAGAGTCCATTACAGTAATAATAACTGATTCATTAACAGGGAACAGCAGCAGCGTGATGCTGTTACCATGACAACAAAAACATTTACACAAGATCCTCATCACGTTATAACCAGATACTTCTCATGTTATTAGGACATTTTATATCATCAGTACCAGATTATCAAGAAACATTTATCTGTGTGTGTATGTGTGTGCGCGTGCGTGCGCGCGTGCGTGCGTGTACGCATGCGTGCATGCGTGTGTGTGTGTGAGTGTGTGTGTGTGTGTGTGTGTGTGTGTGTGTCTGTGTGTCTGTGTGTGTGTGTGCGTGTCTTACAGAGGGGACGTCTCGGTCCATTATAGCTCGGAGGATCTCCATCCACTGAGTCATCACTGTGTTGTTGATCAGCTGGAGAGGCAGCGAGTACTGCAGGACAACCAGAAGGTCCATGATGTCATCATCATCATCCTCATCATCATCATCATCATCATCCTCATCCTCATCCTCATCATCATAGTAGCACTTCACTAATACATCTTATTATGAGTTTCATATTTATGAAGACACACACACACACCTGTACGAGGAGGATCTGTTTCTGGATGAGGACGGAGAAGATGGTGGAGTCGACCATCAGCTGGCTGATCAGCTGCTGAATCCTCGGCAGGAAGATCTGCATGGCGGCCAGCAGCGGCTCCCTCTCATCTGCCTTCCTGTACCTGAACACACACACAGAGAACACAACATGACTGTGGAGTGATGTTCAGAGTGCTGAGGTGGAACAGACCGGGTTACTCACTCGTATGTCTTGACCAGCTGGTAGAGAGCCAGCAGGCTGCCGTACCAGCTGCCGCTGTTCTGAGACTGCAGGTACATGCCGATCTTGTCCACGATGGCGGTCCAGCGGCCGGGGAAGTCGTGCTTGATGATGGCTCGCAGACACATGGTCAGCTGGGCGCTACGGACACGACCAAAACATACGCAGTCATTTACTGTAGCCAGGTTGTTCATTCAGCGTCTGCACGCCGTTCAGCTTCCAGCTGAGGCCTCCTTAATATATATATACATATATATATATATACATATATATGTATATATATGTATATATATATACATATATATATATATATATATACATATATGTATATATATACATATATGTATATATACATATATATATATATACATATATATATATATGTATATATATATATATATGTATATACATATACATATATATATATGTAGGTTAGATGTTAAATATGGGGCTTTTCTAAAGAGATAAACAGGATGATGCATTATATATATAGATATGTGTGTGTGTGTGTGTGTGTGTGTGTGTGTGTGTGTGTGTACCGTATGGACTCTGGGCAGCGGATGATGCCCTCCACGACGTGCTCTCTGATCTGCTGCCGGTCGTTCTCGTGGATGTTGAAGGGGAAGATGACCTCGCCCAGAGACGGCTCTCTGTCCTGCCAGTACTGACTCACCATGTTCTTCAGGTAGATGGCCGCTACGGACACAGAGTGCACGAGTCAGGTGAGCACGCACACACACACAAAGTACAGACCAACGCAACTACCCATCCAGAGTCATGAGGCTCCAGAGACGGGATTCTGGTGGTATTCTATATTTCTCTTATCGTCAACAAACATCCTGAGCAGACTAAAGACCAACGATGAAGACATCCTGCTAACAGGTATGATGTGAGTATCCAGAGCAGGTCTGACGGAATCGGATTGTCATCGTCATCATATGAACATGACGATAAACACATGACACATGACATCACACATGACATCACACATCACACATGACATCACAACGATGACTAAGAAACATGGTTTTATTTAGGGGTGGTTAATGAAGCCCGTTATTAAACGGGTTAAAGACCATAACGAGAGTCTTAATTATAACGCTGCAGCTCATGGACCGCTGAGAGTCTTGTCTCATGGACTGCTGAGAGTCTTGTTTTATGGATGTTGAGAGTCTTGTTTTATGGATGTTGAGTCTTGTTTTATGGACTGCTGAGAGTCTTGTTTTATAGACTGGTGAGTCTTGTTTTATGGATGTTGAGTCTTGTTTTATGGACTGCTGAGAGTCTTGTTTTATAGACTGCTGAGTCTTGTTTTATGGATGTTGAGAGTCTTGTTTTATGGACTGATGAGTCTTGTTTTATGGATGTTGAGAGTCTTGTTTTATGGACTGCTGAGAGTCTTGTTTTATGGATGTTGAGAGTCTTGTTTTATGGACTGATGAGTCTTGTTTTATGGATGTTGAGAGTCTTGTTTTATGGACTGCTGAGAGTCTTGTTTTATGGACTGCTGAGAGTCTTGTTTTATAGACTGCTGAGAGTCTTGTTTTATGGATGTTGAGAGTCTTGTTTTATGGACTGCTGAGAGTCTTGTTTTATAGACTGCTGAGAGTCTTGTTTTATAGACTGCTGAGAGTCTTGTCTCATGGACTGCTGAGAGTCTTGTTTTATGGACGGCTGAGAGTCTTGTTTTATGGACTGCTGAGAGTCTTGTTTTATGGACTGCTGAGAGTCTTGTTTTATGGACTGCTGAGAATCTTGTTTTATGGTCCGCTGAGAGTCTTGTTTTATGGACTGCTGAGAGTCTTGTTTTATGGACTGTTGAGAGTCTTGTTTTATGGATGTTGAGAGTCTTGTCTCATGGACTGCTGAGAGTCTTGTTTTATGGATGTTGAGAGTCTTGTCTCATGGACTGCTGAGAGTCTTGTTTTATGGATGTTGAGAGTCTTGTCTCATGGACCGCTGAGAGTCTTGTTTTATGGATGTTGAGAGTCTTGTCTCATGGACTGCTGAGAGTCTTGTTTTATGGATGTTGAGTCTTGTTTTATGGATGTTGAGAGTCTTGTTTTATAGACTGCTGAGAGTCTTGTTTTATAGACTGCTGAGAGTCTTGTTTTATAGACTGCTGAGAGTCTTGTTTTATGGACTGCTGAGAGTCTTGTTTTATGGATGTTGAGAGTCTTGTTTTATGGACCGCTGAGAGTCTTGTTTTATGGACCGCTGAGAGTCTTGTCTCATGGACTGCTGAGAGTCTTGTTTTATGGACTGCTGAGAGTCTTGTTTTATGGACCGCTGAGAGTCTTGTCTCATGGACTGCTGAGAGTCTTGTTTTATGGATGTTGAGAGTCTTGTTTTATGGACTGCTGAGAGTCTTGTTTTATGGATGTTGAGTCTTGTTTTATGGACCGCTGAGAGTCTTGTCTCATGGACAGCTGAGAGTCTTGTTTTATGGACAGTTGAGAGTCTTGTTTTATGGACAGCTGAGAGTCTTGTTTTATGGACAGCTGAGAGTCTTGTTTTATGGACAGTTGAGAGTCTTGTTTTATGGACAGCTGAGAGTCTTGTTTTATGGACTGCTGAGAGTCTTGTTTTATGGACTGCTGAGAGTCTTGTTTTATGGACAGCTGAGAGTCTTGTTTTATGGACTGCTGAGAGTCTTGTTTTATGGACAGCTGAGAGTCTTGTTTTATGGATGTTGAGTCTTGTTTTATGGACTGCTGAGAGTCTTGTCTCATGGACAGCTGAGTCTTGTTTTATGGACAGTTGAGAGTCTTGTTTTATGGACAGCTGAGAGTCTTGTTTTATGGACAGCTGAGAGTCTTGTTTTATGGACAGTTGAGAGTCTTGTTTTATGGACAGCTGAGAGTCTTGTTTTATGGACTGCTGAGAGTCTTGTTTTATGGACTGCTGAGAGTCTTGTTTTATGGACAGCTGAGAGTCTTGTTTTATGGACTGCTGAGAGTCTTGTTTTATGGACTGCTGAGAGTCTTGTTTTATGGACAGCTGAGAGTCTTGTTTTATGGATGTTGAGTCTTGTTTTATGGACTGCTGAGAGTCTTGTTTTATGGACAGCTGAGAGTCTTGTTTTATGGACAGTTGAGAGTCTTGTTTTATGGACAGCTGAGAGTCTTGTTTTATGGACTGCTGAGAGTCTTGTTTTATGGACTGCTGAGAGTCTTGTTTTATGGACAGCTGAGAGTCTTGTTTTATGGACTGCTGAGAGTCTTGTCTCATGGACAGCTGAGAGTCTTGTTTTATGGATCTTGAGTCTTGTTTTATGGACTGCTGAGAGTCTTGTTTTATGGACTGCTGAGAGTCTTGTTTTATGGACTGCTGAGTCTTGTTTTATGGACAGTTGAGAGTCTTGTTTTATGGACAGCTGAGAGTCTTGTTTTATGGACAGCTGAGAGTCTTGTTTTATGGACAGTTGAGAGTCTTGTTTTATGGACAGCTGAGAGTCTTGTTTTATGGACTGCTGAGAGTCTTGTTTTATGGACAGTTGAGAGTCTTGTTTTATGGACAGTTGAGAGTCTTGTTTTATGGACAGCTGAGAGTCTTGTTTTATGGACAGCTGAGAGTCTTGTTTTATGGACAGTTGAGAGTCTTGTTTTATGGACAGTTGAGAGTCTTGTTTTATGGACAGTTGAGAGTCTTGTTTTATGGACTGCTGAGAGTCTTGTTTTATGGACAGCTGAGAGTCTTGTTTTATGGACTGCTGAGAGTCTTGTTTTATGGACTGCTGAGAGTCTTGTTTTATGGACAGTTGAGAGTCTTGTTTTATGGACAGCTGAGAGTCTTGTTTTATGGACTGCTGAGAGTCTTGTTTTATGGACTGCTGAGAGTCTTGTTTTATGGACTGCTGAGAGTCTTGTTTTATGGACAGTTGAGAGTCTTGTTTTATGGACAGCTGAGAGTCTTGTTTTATGGACAGCTGAGAGTCTTGTTTTATGGACAGTTGAGAGTCTTGTTTTATGGACAGTTGAGTCTTGTTTTATGGACTGCTGAGAGTCTTGTTTTATGGACAGCTGAGAGTCTTGTTTTATGGACTGCTGAGAGTCTTGTTTTATGGACTGCTGAGAGTCTTGTTTTATGGACAGTTGAGAGTCTTGTTTTATGGACAGCTGAGAGTCTTGTTTTATGGACTGCTGAGAGTCTTGTTTTATGGACAGCTGAGAGTCTTGTTTTATGGACTGCTGAGAGTCTTGTTTTATGGACTGCTGAGAGTCTTGTTTTATGGACTGCTGAGAGTCTTGTTTTATGGACTGCTGAGAGTCTTGTTTTATGGACAGTTGAGAGTCTTGTTTTATGGACAGCTGAGAGTCTTGTTTTATGGACTGCTGAGAGTCTTGTTTTATGGACTGCTGAGAGTCTTGTTTTATGGACAGTTGAGAGTCTTGTTTTATGGACAGCTGAGAGTCTTGTTTTATGGACAGCTGAGAGTCTTGTTTTATGGACTGCTGAGAGTCTTGTTTTATGGACTGTTGAGAGACTTACCTGCCTGGCGAACAGGAAACTCCACCTGCTCTGAGACGATGATCTGAAGCAGCGTCGGAGCGAAGTTGATGATCTTGTAGGACTGAAACACAGAGAGAGACGACTCAGCGTCAAACAGCCAGCAGAGGACAGACGGACACATTCAGATTAAAGGAAGTCATTAAACCAACTACATTTTACAGGTACACACCTGTCCTGTCCTGTACACATCTGTCCTGTCCACACCTGTCCTGTCCTGTACACACCTGTCCTGTCCTGTACACATCTGTCCTGTCCACACCTGTCCTGTACACACCTGTCCTGTAAACATCTGTCCTGTACACATCTGTCCTATACACACCTGTCATGTACACATCTGTCCTGTCCACACCTGTCCTATACACATCTGTCCTGTTCACATCTGTCCTGTACACATCTGTCCTATACACATCTGTCCTGTCCACACCTGTCCTATACACATCTGTCCTGTCCACACCTGTCCTATACACATCTGTCATGTACACATCTGTCCTATACACATCTGTCCTGTACACATCTGTCCTGTCCACACCTGTCCTATACACATCTGTCCTGTCCACATCTGTGCTGTCCCCTGTGGTGCAGAGGTCCTACAGGGGACAGTCAGTGATAACAGGAGTTATCTGCCTCCTGAGGTCATTAATCATTACATCATGATCAATATGATAGAATCTGAGTGATGAATGGGTCAGGCTCTCTCATGCACACACACGCACACGCGCGCACACACACGCACGCACACACACACACACACACACACACACACACACACACACACACACACACACACACACACACACACACCAGCCTCCAGCAGAACCCTCCCGTCCCCGGACCCGGACCCGGACCCGGACCCGGACCCGGACCCGGACCCGGACCCACCTGGTTCAGCTCGGTCTCGGCTGCTATCCGGAGGTTCGGGTCGATGGTTCCCTTCAGAGCGGTGATGATCCGGTTCGGGTCCATGGTCCTGTGGTTCTGTGGTTCTGTTGGTTCTGTAGAGCTGGGTATAGAGCTATAGAGGTAGATCTAGAACAGAACCAGCAGCAGAACCGAGCCGAGAGGATCACTGCGGCCCAACACCGTCAAACATCCGGGTTACACACTGTCCCGGTCAAACCTTTCACAATAAAAGACCCGTTACCGGAAGACTCGCTCCTCTGAGCAGCGGCGGGGCTTTTATTCTGAAAGAACACCTCGACTTCCGCTCCACTAGACTGCTTTACGGCAGCTCCGCTCCGTTACCGTCAACCAGCTGGAGGTGACGTAAAGCTGAAAACACACAGTATATAAACACACAGTATATATATACTGTGTGTTTATATACTGTGTGTTTATATACTGTGTGTTTATATACTATGTTTATATACTATGTGTTTATATACTGTGTTTATATACTATGTGTTTTTATATACTGTGTGTTTATATACTGTGTTTATATACTGTGTGTTTATATACTATGTTTATATACTGTGTGTTTATATACTGTGTGTTTATATACTGTGTTTATATACTGTGTGTTTATATACTGTGTGTTTATATACTGTGTGTTTATATACTGTGTTTATATACTGTGTGTTTATATACTGTGTGTTTATATACTGTGTTTATATACTGTGTGTTTATATACTGTGTGTTTATATACTGTGTGTTTATATACTGTGTTTATATACTGTGTGTTTATATACTGTGTTTATATACTGTGTGTTTATATACTGTGTGTTTATATACTGTGTGTTTATATACTGTGTTTATATACTGTGTGTTTATATACTGTGTGTTTATATACTATGTTTATATACTGTGTGTTTATATACTGTGTTTATATACTATGTGTTTATATACTGTGTGTTTATATACTGTGTGTTTATATACTGTGTGTTTATATACTGTGTGTTTATATACTGTGTGTTTATATACTATGTTTATATACTATGTGTTTATATACTGTGTTTATATACTATGTGTTTTTATATACTGTGTGTTTATATACTGTGTGTTTATATACTGTGTGTTTATATACTGTGTTTATATACTATGTGTTTATATACTGTGTGTTTATATACTGTGTTTATATACTGTGTGTTTATATACTATGTTTATATACTGTGTGTTTATATACTGTGTTTATATACTGTGTGTTTATATACTGTGTTTATATACTGTGTGTTTATATACTGTGTTTATATACTGTGTGTTTATATACTATGTGTTTATATACTGTGTGTTTATATACTGTGTTTATATACTGTGTGTTTATATACTGTGTGTTTATATACTGTGTTTATATACTATGTGTTTATATACTGTGTGTTTATATACTGTGTTTATATACTGTGTGTTTATATACTGTGTGTTTATATACTGTGTTTATATACTGTGTGTTTATATACTATGTGTTTATATACTGTGTGTTTATATACTGTGTTTATATACTGTGTGTTTATATACTGTGTGTTTATATACTGTGTTTATATACTGTGTGTTTATATACTGTGTGTTTATATACTGTGTGTTTATATACTGTGTGTTTATATACTGTGTGTTTATATACTGTGTTTATATACTGTGTGTTTATATACTGTGTGTTTATATACTGTGTTTATATACTGTGTGTTTATATACTGTGTTTATATACTGTGTGTTTATATACTGTGTGTTTATATACTGTGTTTATATACTGTGTGTTTATATACTGTGTTTATATACTGTGTTTATATACTGTGTGTTTATATACTGTGTGTTTATATACTGTGTTTATATACTGTGTGTTTATATACTATGTGTTTATATACTGTGTTTATATACTGTGTGTTTATATACTGTGTTTATATACTGTGTTTATATACTGTGTGTTTATATACTATGTGTTTATATACTGTGTTTATATACTGTGTGTTTATATACTGTGTTTATATACTGTGTTTATATACTGTGTGTTTATATACTGTGTGTTTATATACTGTGTTTATATACTGTGTGTTTATATACTGTGTTTATATACTGTGTTTATATACTGTGTGTTTATATACTATGTGTTTATATACTGTGTGTTTATATACTGTGTGTTTATATACTGTGTTTATATACTGTGTGTTTATATACTATGTGTTTATATACTGTGTGTTTATATACTGTGTTTATATACTGTGTGTTTATATACTGTGTTTATATACTGTGTTTATATACTATGTGTTTATATACTGTGTGTTTATATACTGTGTTTATATACTGTGTGTTTATATACTGTGTGTTTATATACTGTGTTTATATACTGTGTGTTTATATACTATGTGTTTATATACTGTGTGTTTATATACTGTGTGTTTATATACTATGTGTTTATATACTGTGTGTTTTCAGTGTATATATGTATATATACATGTATATATATATGTGTATATATATGTATATATATACATATATATACACATGTATATACACTGTGTATATGTATATATACATATACATGTATATATACATGTATATATACATGTATATATACATGTATATGTATATATACATATACACAGTGTATATATACATATACATGTATATATACATGTATATATACATGTATATATATGTATATATACATGTGTATATACATATACACAGTGTATATATATATACACACATTGTATATATATATATAGGCTCAGCTAAACTGAGCCGGGATAATAATATATATATAATAATAATCTGGTTTGATCTGGTATCTGGTTTAGTGATTCAGCCTCCAGGTGGTTTAATGTCTGAGGTTCTGGGTTGATCTCGTACGGTCTCCTGTTCTTTGGATCATTAATGAAGTTCAGTTCTGTCAAGGGAGGAACAATGTTGGATATATATTTATAATCTGATCGGTAGTTTCTGATAGTAATCATAAAACGTTGTGTTTGAGTTTATTAAATGTCTCTGTGTTGTGAATGCTGTAATGAGTGATTTCTCTTGGTTTCTTTTCAGCTGATTATAGAATAACCTGTTGGTTTTATTGTTTAAAGTATTCCGGTCGTTGTATTAGGAGCTGGGTCTGTTGATGAAGGAGATGTTCAAGCTGCATCTTAATTTAATTTCAGGTTTGCTCATTAGAGGAGCTGAATGTTTGAAGTATAGATGTGTTATTATTTGTCTTATGTATGGTTTATGAAAGGATGATGTCCCCTAAGAACCAACAAAACTGGTTTCTATTGTAGTTTGGAAATTTGAGTAATAATCTGAATTTCAGATTGATTTCCGTTCCAGCTGTACAGCGCTGTTCCAGCTGTGCAGCGCTGTTAGAGGATTAACAGTGAATACTTCAGCCAGGTTAATGTGCTGCTGCAGACGAGTGAAAGTAACAGACGGACGTCTAATTTAAACAATCTGTAACTGTAAAAGCATGACAAAAATAAAGATGAAGCACCCAAACTTCACTGCTCATCTTTTATTTAGGCACATTGAGGGACCACTTCCATCTCTCCACCGTAGGCTAGTGCAACAATCCAAGTGTTCAACCCATCACCCACCACCAAGAACACCACGTTCACCTCCTCAGCTTCACACACAGCACGCTGAGACGGAGTGAATACTGGAGGAGCCCAGCAACCAGCAACGTGCTGAGAGTAGAAACCAGTAGAATTCATTGAATAAATCAGACAATGATTCAGTTCATCAGTCATTTAACATCTGGTCAGTCACACAGAGAACTAAAGGCACAGATTGATAACATCGGGTCAGAGTTCTCACCGTATCAGAGACCTGAACAGGTTGATTTATAGCAAGACCACATGTTCTCAGGTGTACTAGTATCACAGTCACAGCGAGCACCACCACCATCATCATCATCATGAAATACATACATTTGGTTTATGTCAAGTCGTCACAATCCTCATCTCCCATCTCAACTGTAGATGACGGCTGTGAGCACACAGAGCACCTTCTGTCACAAACCGGCTTCCTGGTGACAAAAGGCCACCGGCGTGCCGTCTGACCAGAATAATGAATCTTCAGTTCAATCACCATTTAGTACGAAGTAAACCGTCCCCTCACTGGAAGAAGAGACGGTCACAGTTCAGCCCTGATAGAGCAGGAAGCCAGAGAAGGTGCTGTACTTCCAGGTGCTGCCGTAGATGGCGCCGCGATGCAGCCGGAGCCACACCTGATCTCCTTGGAAGAGAGGCAGGATGGCGTGGTTGCTGGCCGTCTCGTGATCCGGGGCTCCGTCGTTGGCGTACGCAGACACCACCACTTCTTCGTTGCGCATGAGGTTAATGTAGAGGGGTATGTTGGTGGCGAGCTTCAGGATGTGGAAGAGGAAGACGTAGGTCCCGTTGGCGGGGCAGGTGAAGCGGCCGATGTGGGTGTCGTACATCTCCCCCAGGTTGCTGTGCAGCTGGTCGAACACGATGGGCTGGTCCAGGTTGCCCGGGGCGAAGTTGGCGGTGCGAGAGGCATTGAAGGCCACTCGCAGCGGCCGGGAGAGCGGGTAGAGCTGCATGGGGAGCAGGGCGTGATGGTGGCCGTGGGGAGTGAGAGGGACCTCCAGGGTGGAGACCGACAGGGAATCCCCGTGACCCGAGTCCACCAGAGTAAACCCTCCCTCCCGGTCCGGCGTGCTCACCTGGGAGGATTCACTCCAGGCTGTGAAGGAGTCCAGACAGGAAGCACGTTAAGAGCCAACAGGTGGAACTCTGCTGCTCTACATCTCATCAAGACTCATCTAGTCTGGAACTCTGCTGCTCTACATCTCATCAAGACTCATCTAGTCTGGAACTCTGCTGCTCTACATCTCATCAAACCTCATCTAGTCTGGAACTCTGCTGCTCTGCATCTCATCAAACCTCATCTAGTCTGGAACTCTGCTGCTCTGCATCTCATCAAAACTCATCTAGTCTGCAACTCTACTGCTCTACATCTCATCAAAACTCATCTAGTCTGCAACTCTGCATCTCATCAAACCTCATCTAGTCTGCAACTCTGCATCTCATCAAAACTCATCTAGTCTGCAACTCTGCTGCTCTACATCTCATCAAAACTCATCTAGTCTGCAACTCTGCATCTCATCAAACCTCATCTAGTCTGCAACTCAACATCTCATCAAACCTCATCTAGTCTGCAACTCTGCTGCTCTACATCTCATCAAGACTCATCTAGTCTGGAACTCTGCTGCTCTACATCTCATCAAACCTCATCTAGTCTGCAACTCTGCTGCTCTACATCTCATCAAGACTCATCTAGTCTGGAACTCTGCTGCTCTACATCTCATCAAGACTCATCTAGTCTGGAACTCTGCTGCTCTACATCTCATCAAACCTCATCTAGTCTGGAACTCTGCTGCTCTGCATCTCATCAAAACTCATCTAGTCTGCAACTCTGCTGCTCTACATCTCATCAAAACTCATCTAGTCTGCAACTCTGCTGCTCTGCATCTCATCAAAACTCATCTAGTCTGCAACTCTACATCTCATCAAACCTCATCTAGTCTGGAACTCTGCTGCTCTACATCTCATCAAGACTCATCTAGTCTGCAACTCTGCATCTCATCAAGACTCATCTAGTCTGCAACTCTGCTGCTCTACATCTCATCAAACTCATCTAGTCTGGAACTCTGCTGCTCTACATCTCATCAAAACTCATCTAGTCTGGAGCTAGGCTGCTCTACATCTCATCAAAACTCATCTAGTCTGCAACTCTGCTGCTCTACATCTCATCAAACCTCATCTAGTCTGCAACTCTACATCTCATCAAACCTCATCTAGTCTGGAACTCTGCTGCTCTACATCTCATCAAACTGATCTAGTCTAGAACTCTGCTGCTCTACATCTCATCAAAACTCATCTAGTCTGGAACTCTGCTGCTCTACATCTCATCAAACTGATCTAGTCTAGAACTCTGCTGCTCTACATCTCATCAAACTGATCTAGTCTAGAACTCTGCTGCTCTACATCTCATCAAAACTCATCTAGTCTGCAACTCTGCATCTCATCAAAACTCATCTAGTCTGGAACTCTGCAACTCTGCATCTCATCAAACCTCATCTAGTCTGGAACTCTGCAACTCTACATCTCATCAAACCTCATCTAGTCTGGAACTCTGCTGCTCTGCATCTCATCAAAACTCATCTAGTCTGGAACTCTGCTGCTCTGCATCTCATCAAAACTCATCTAGTCTGCAACTCTGCATCTCATCAAACCTCATCTAGTCTGCAACTCAACATCTCATCAAACCTCATCTAGTCTGCAACTCTGCTGCTCTGCATCTCATCAAAACTCATCTAGTCTGCAACTCTACATCTCATCAAACCTCATCTAGTCTGCAACTCTGCATCTCATCAAAACTCATCTAGTCTGCAACTCTGCTGCTCTACATCTCATCAAACTCATCTAGTCTGGAACTCTGCTGCTCTACATCTCATCAAGACTCATCTAGTCTGCAACTCTGCATCTAGTCTGCAACTCTGCATCTCATCAAGACTCATCTAGTCTGCAACTCTGCATCTCATCAAGACTCATCTAGTCTGCAACTCTGCTGCTCTACATCTCATCAAACTCATCTAGTCTGGAACTCTGCTGCTCTACATCTCATCAAACTCATCTAGTCTGGAACTCTGCTGCTCTACATCTCATCAAGACTCATCTAGTCTGCAACTCTGCTGCTCTGCATCTCATCAAAACTCATCTAGTCTGCAACTCTGCTGCTCTACATCTCATCAAAACTCATCTAGTCTGCAACTCTACATCTCATCAAACCTCATCTGGTCTGGAACTCTGCTGCTCTACATCTCATCAAGACTCATCTAGTCTGCAACTCTACATCTCATCAAACCTCATCTAGTCTGCAACTCTACATCTCATCAAAACTCATCTAGTCTGGAACTCTGCTGCTCTGCATCTCATCAAACTGATCTAGTCTGGAACTCTGCTGCTCTACATCTCATCAAGACTCATCTAGTCTGGAGCTCTGCTGCTCTACATCTCATCAAAACTCATCTAGTCTGGAGCTCTGCTGCTCTACATCTCATCAAAACTCATCTAGTCTGCAACTCTGCTGCTCTACATCTCATCAAACCTCATCTAATCTGCAACTCTACATCTCATCAAACCTCATCTAGTCTGGAACTCTGCTGCTCTACATCTCATCAAACTGATCTAGTCTAGAACTCTGCTGCTCTACATCTCATCAAACTGATCTAGTCTAGAACTCTGCTGCTCTACATCTCATCAAACTGATCTAGTCTAGAACTCTGCTGCTCTACATCTCATCAAAACTCATCTAGTCTGCAACTCTGCATCTCATCAAAACTCATCTAGTCTGGAACTCTGCAACTCTGCATCTCATCAAACCTCATCTAGTCTGGAACTCTGCTGCTCTACATCTCATCAAAACTCATCTAGTCTGCAACTCTGCTGCTCTACATCTCATCAAACTGATCCAGTCTGGAACTCTGCTGCTCTACATCTCATCAAACTGATCCAGTCTGGAACTCTGCTGCTCTACATCTCATCAAAACTCATCTAGTCTGCAACTCTGCTGCTCTACATCTCATCAAACTGATCCAGTCTGGAACTCTGCTGCTCTACATCTCATCAAAACTCATCTAGTCTGGGTCAATGTTGGTTTTCTCCATCGCTACACTCAGTCTGAGCAGATGTGAACAAACCTCACCTGAGACCCTTCAGAGGAAGTGGTCTCGGTTTGTTAGAGGTGGGAACGGGACTCAGACTCAATCTGAACCAACTACAAGCAAACAGCTTCTGAGCCTCCTGGTGCTCTTAGCAGCTCTTCCCTGAAGGACAGAGGACAGTTTAGAGAGTTAGAACTTGTGTTCTTACCACTGGAGTTGTGTCTTCCTCCTCCTCCACGTCTGTAGCTGTGTTGATATCCAGAGTCCTGAGAAAAACACAGGAACTAGAAATCAGACCAACCAGCCTGTTATTGTATTCTTTAGACCGCTTCTTCATTTAACTTATTTTAAATAACTAATATATATATATATATATGTTCCCAGTCCCAGATCCAATAAGGTCAGTACATAGTGAGTCACTTACTCTAGCAGCGTAGAGGAGGGGTCCGGGGTCCCGTAGATGAGCCTGGGGGGTGTAGGATCCTCCTGAGGAGAGGATGAGAAATCAGTGGTGAGCTTCACAACTACCTCAGTCAGATTCATCATGTGACCAGGTGACCCGACACACCTGATCCTCAACAGATATCAACAGAAACACACCTGAGGATGGATACCTCAGAGAGAGGAGAAAGGAACCTGAGGATGGAGACCTCAGAGAGAGGAGAAAGGAACCTGAGGATGGAGACCTCAGAGAGAGGAGAAAGGAACCTGAGGATGGAGACCTCAGAGAGAGGAGAAGGGAACCTGAGGATGGAGACCTCAGAGAGAGGAGAAGGGAACCTGAGGATGGAGACCTCAGAGAGAGGAGAAGGGAACCTGAGGATGGAGACCTCAGAGAGAGGAGAAGGGAACCTGAGGATGGAGACCTCAGAGAGAGGAGAAGGGAACCTGAGGATGGAGACCTCAGAGAGAGGAGAAGGGAACCTGAGGATGGAGACCTCAGAGAGAGGAGAAGGGAACCTGAGGATGGAGACCTCGGTGCCGACCAGGAGAGGTAAAGGTTTGTGCCGGTCCTTTGCCACCCCATGCCGTACCTCTCACATGTCCTCTGGTGTAGTAGGACCGGCCGGGACTAAACACGCTTCCACCTGACCGGCTGGAACTAGCCACGCCTCCAAGAGACGGGCCAGGAGACGGGCCGGACAGGATGATCCGTCCACGGGTGTCCAGCGGGTAACCTTGCCGGTACACTACAGAGACTAGCAGCACCACACGGGTCTCAGACTGTCGGCCGGTGAGCAGTCAGCCACGCCGGCTGAGAGGTTAGGAGCATTTCATTTGATCAACGTACCCGGCTGTAGTTCGTCTTCTGAGGGAGCGAACTCCGGGGGGGTCTGGGTACTGGCGCTGCTGAACCCGGGCTCATCGAAAACCTCAAAGTCCGGTTGGTAGTTCAGTTCCCCGTTCTGAGGTAAGGAGGCCTTGAAGACCTACAGGGAGAAGAGATGTGTTGTTCATCAGAGGAGCCTGCAGACCGTTCAAACATCACGTAGACCAGGTGAAGACCGACTGGAGGTCACATCTGGACTCAGAACACAGCTGGAGGGACTTACTGACTGGATGTTGTGAAAGTGTGCAGACGTCAGCGTTCTCCTGGTGGGGGGTGTAGAGAAGGTCTGTCCCTGAGGGGGGGTGGAGGAGCGTGATGCCCCCCCGTTACAGGGGGACTGCTTCCCTGACTCTGGTACCGGGGTCTGTGGAACACCAGGAGAGGTTAGAGAGGTTAGACAGGTGGACTACACTTCATATCACATCACGCTGGTTTAGAGGAGGACTGACCGAGGTGGTCGGCTCCCGGCGGTACAGCGGCGGTGAAGGAAACTTCTTCCTCTCAGCCGGCTGCAGCTCCTCCTGCACAGACGAGACACCTTCAACCACTCAGACATGCAGCTACTAACACACTGCGTCTCATAGCCAACCAGACACTTCTTACCTGAGGCAGGTCCTCTGAGGACAGCTGCAGGTCACAGATCTCCAGACACTGATCCACATCAGTCAGACTGGCTCTGGACTCCTTCAGCCTGGTGGGCACCGGGGTGGACTGAGGAGGACGAGATGACGAGTTAGATCACAACCAACTCATCACAGATACAGAAACATATGAGCGCTTACATGCATCACTTTGGGCAGGACGTCAGCAGCTTCCATCAAGTCAGAGTCGTCTGGTTAGTTGGAGGAAAAATACAAAAAAAAGAGATTCATCAAGAAATTACAAATCTAATCTTCATATGAATGATATCACTGGAGAGGTTCTGCAGTCCAAACCCAGTAGAACTGTTCAGGTTCAGTGCTTTTCACCAGAGACCAGAGAACAGAGAAGAGCAGCAACTAGCACAGCTGCTCAGAGCTACTTAAAGCTGCAGAAGAAGCACTGAGTAGACCTGAGGTCCAGTTGTAACCTCAAAGCTCAGAGTTACCCAGAAGAGCTGGAGATCCAGACGGCCGTCTCAGCAGTCTGGGGCGGCCGTTAGTGGGGGACGTTTCACCATCCAGAAGAGAGTCCTGAAACCAGACAGGAGCATGTTAAACTGTTGAACCATCTCCAGCCCTTAATACTATATACAGTATATACTCTAATACTATATACATTATATATTCTGATACTATATACTCTAATACTCTAATCCATCTGGTACCGGGTGGTTCAGAAGAAGCCAAACTCCACCTGCATGAAGGTGAAGGAGCCGTGGATCTTTGTGATGAGGTCCTCTAGGTGCTGTCTCCTCAGGACCGGGTCTTTGGGTAAAGCATACGGAGAGTTGTAAACCTCCACGGGCGTATCCATGACAACGGCCTATTAGGAAGAGGACAGTTCACTCACAGATTCGGACGTCTCTACGGACGTCTCTACGGTCGTCTCTACGGTCGTCTCTACGGACGTCTCTACGGTCGTCTCTACGGACGTCTCTACGGTCGTCTCTACGGTCGTCTCTACGGTCGTCTCTACGGTCGTCTCTACGGACGTCTCTACGGTCGTCTCTACGGACGTCTCTACGGACGTCTCTACGGACGTCTCTACGGTCGTCTCTACGGACGTCTCTACGGTCGTCTCTACGGACGTCTCTACGGTCGTCTCTACGGTCGTCTCTACGGACGTCTCTACGGTCGTCTCTACGGTCGTCTCTACGGACAACAGGCGGGTTAGAACTCACCGACTTGGCATGCTGCTCTCTCTTGGCTCTCCTGTCTTTTCTCTGGGGACAAACAGCATGGAGTCATTACTGTGTGGACGCCGTGGTTGGACAGTTGGACAGTAACATCCTGTAGTCCCGTCTCTGTCAGCTCACCTGAGAGCTCACCTGACAGCTCACCTGTTTGCAGTGGGCGTGTTTGTTGGTGGCGAGCGTGACTCTGGGGATCAAGGTGGCCGCTCCTCTCCACGGTTTGTGGACTGCAGCTTGAGGTGAGGCGGGTCCATCTGGGAGGTCCATGTCCCAGCGGTCTGGAGGCTCCCGGTCCCTCGTGGTCTGGAGGTCCCCCTTCCATCTCTGAGTGGGGGGGCTCTCCGTAGTAGTCGGGTACAGTCTGCTGAACAGCTGCCATATCACCAACACAGCATCAGAGGGATGGACGGAGCAGCCGACAGTCAAACCAACAGAAGTGAACTACCTGATAGTCTCACCTCCTTAGAGACGTCCTTTGGTCTGGACTTGGATGAGGCTGACAGGAGCAGAGATAACATCATCAATACACATTCAGAGCACATTAGACTTCATACTGGCCTAACCTGCTTCACCCACAGCCGTTTAGACACAGCATCATCTCATCTTACCACTGAGGCTGCTGGAGCTCAGGAGCCCCTCTGGAGACCTGCTGGGTGGAGGTGCAGGTGGAGCTGCAGGTGGAGGTGGAGGACAGCTGAAGTAGCTAAAGTTCAGCAGCCTGGTGAGCTCTTCTTTCAGCAGCTTAACTGAAGAGAGGAAGTCCGTTAAAGGACGTCAGATGACCAAGAAACCAGAACCAGAACCATGAGCAGTCAGACGGGTTGGAAACAAGCAGACACCATCTACAGCAGCATCATCCATCTAAACTAAACTAAACTAAACTAGAGCGGCCAGCGATAACCACTAATGTCTTTAATGTATTCCATCTTTAAGAGGTTGTAGCGGCTCAGTTTTAGTTCTAGAGTGAAGATAGCATCATAGTAAACTAGAGAACGTGATGAATCCATCGGTACCAACCACGTCATGCTGGCTTCATGAAGGAGGTTAAATAACCCTCCAAACTGACACTAAATGTTGGAGTATCCACCGTTTAACAGCAAACACCTTCAGGCGTCTCTCTCTCTCTGCCGGGTCTCAGAGGTCAACAGGCTTTTCTACTCACATGTGGATCCAACCACCGGCTTCTCTTTCCCCTCCAGAAGGTCCAAGTAGATCACAGCTGCTTTCTCCATCTGCTCCTTCAGACTACAACACAGAGGAGAGGAGAGGAGAGGAGAGGAGAGGAGAGGAGAGGAGAGGAAGAGAGGTGATGTAGGAGAGGAGAGGAGAGGAAGAGAGGTGATGTAGGAGAGGAGAGGAGACGGGGAGAGGAGACGGAGGAGAGGAGAGGAGAGGAGACGGGGAGAGGAGACGGGGGAGAGGAGAAGAAGAGAGGAGAGGAGAGGGTGGAGTCAAACCCTCCGTCAGATCCACACCGGAGGAGCTGACCTCCACCGCCAGAGAAAGACACAGGGCGCTACGTCAGCCTACCTCAGCCGGGTGTCTCTGTGGACGCCCAGCAGGACGGCGAGCTGACTCAGGCTGTCCAGCAGCGGCGCCGTGACGTGAGGCGCCTGGTTGAGTCCGTCCAGCAGGTCTCTCCTGACGTCCTCCTGCTGGACGCTGAGGAGGAGCTGCTGGACCTGCAGCACGGTGCTCAGACGTCTCCTCTCCGTCTCCACCTGCACCGCCTGCTCCTTCTTCACTGCTGTCCTCTGGGCCGCCAGCAGCTAGGGACGACAGGGACGACAGGGACGACAGACTCCACCGTTAACGGCTGCATGTTTGAACCCAGATCAGCTTTTAAAGACTAAAACCAGGACGTAGAAGACGTTGGACTCGGAGGACCAGGACGTCTTAAAGACTAAAACCAGAAGACAGAAGACGTTGGACTCGGAGGACCAGAACGTCTTAAAGACTAAAACCAGAAGACAGAAGACGTTGGACTCGGAGGACCAGAACGTCTTAAAGACCTACATCCTGGGTCAGGTCATCCAGGGTTTTGTGCAGCTCCTGAGCAAACGCCAGGTGATGCAGCACCTCCTGGTACTTCTCCACCGCCGCCTGGAAGACAAAGACAAACCCCCTCAGAGACAGTTCACATCAGAGACACCAGAGACACCCCAGAGACACCAGACACACCAGAGACACCAGAGACTCCAGAGACATCAGAGACTCCAGAGACATCAGAGTCACACCAGAGACCACAGAGACACACCAGAGACACCCCAGAGACACCAGACACACCAGAGACACCAGAGACTCCAGAGACCACAGAGTCACACCAGAGAGACACCAGAGACTCCAGAGACCACAGAGTCACACCAGAGACCACAGAGACACCAGAGACACACCAGAGAGACACCAGAGACCACAGAGTCACCAGAGACTCCAGAGACCACAGAGTCACACCAGAGACTCCAGAGACCACAGAGTCACACCAGAGACTCCAGAGACCACAGAGTCACCAGAGAGACACCAGAGACCACAGAGTCACCAGAGAGACACCAGAGACCACAGAGTCACACCAGAGACACACCAGAGACTCCAGAGAGACACCAGAGACTCCAGAGAGACACCAGAGACTCCAGAGACCACAGAGTCACACCAGAGACTCCAGAGAGACACCAGAGACTCCAGAGAGACACCAGAGACTCCAGAGAGACACCAGAGACACCAGAGACCACAGAGTCACACCAGAGACACACCAGAGACTCCAGAGAGACACCAGAGACTCCAGAGAGACACCAGAGACTCCAGAGACCACAGAGTCACACCAGAGACTCCAGAGAGACACCAGAGACACCAGAGAGACACCAGAGACTCCAGAGAGACACCAGAGACCACAGAGTCACACCAGAGACACCAGAGAGACCAGAGACCACAGAGACCACAGAGTCACTCCAGAGACACCAGATCAGATCCCAGCAGCTCTCACCATCTGATCCTGGTTCAGCTCTTCACCCCAGATCAGCCTCTTCTGGTAGTCTTCAAGTTTCAGCTGTTGACACACGAGACCAGGTTACTACGTCACCTCTCCACCCTAAACCCAGCTCCACCTCTCCATCCTAAACCCAGCTCCACCTGTCCACCCTAAACCCAGCTCCACCTCTCCACCCTAAACCCAGCTCCACCTGTCCACCCTAAACCCAGCTCCACCTCTCCACCCTAAACCCAGCTCCACCTCTCCATCCTAAACCCAGCTCCACCTCTCCATCCTAAACCCAGCTCCACCTCTCCATCCTAAACCCAGCTCCACCTGTCCACCCTAAACCCAGCTCCACCTCTCCACCCTAAACCCAGCTCCACCTCTCCATCCTAAACCCAGCTCCACCTGTCCACCCTAAACCCAGCTCCACCTCTCCATCCTAAACCCAGCTCCACCTGTCCACCCTAAACCCAGCTCCACCTCTCCACCCTAAACCCAGCTCCACCTGTCCACCCTAAACCCAGCTCCACCTCTCCATCCTAAACCCAGCTCCACCTGTCCACCCTAAACCCAGCTCCACCTCTCCACCCTAAACCCAGCTCCACCTCTCCATCCTAAACCCAGCTCCACCTCTCCACCCTAAACCCAGCTCCACCTGTCCACCCTAAACCCAGCTCCACCTGTCCACCCTAAACCCAGCTCCACCTCTCCATCCTAAACCCAGCTCCACCTGTCCATCCTAAACCCAGCTCCACCTGTCCACCCTAAACCCAGCTCCACCTCTCCATCCTAAACCCAGCTCCACCTGTCCATCCTAAACCCAGCTCCACCTCTCCACCCTAAACCCAGCTCCACCTCTCCATCCTAAACCCAGCTCCACCTCTCCACCCTAAACCCAGCTCCACCTCTCCACCCTAAACCCAGCTCCACCTGTCCATCCTAAACCCAGCTCCACCTCTCCATCCTAAACCCAGCTCCACCTCTCCATCCTAAACCCAGCTCCACCTCTCCACCCTAAACCCAGCTCCACCTCTCCATCCTAAACCCAGCTCCACCTCTCCACCCTAAACCCAGCTCCACCTCTCCATCCTAAACCCAGCCCCACCTCTCCACCCTAAACCCAGCTCCACCTCTCCACCCTAAACCCAGCATATACTCTGCTGCTCCTCCTCTCTGCTCCTCCTCTCTGCTCTACCTCTCTGCTCCACCTCTCAGCTCCTCCTCTCTGCTCCACCTCTCTCCTCCACCTCTCATCTCGTCTCTGCTCTACCTCTCTGCTCCTCCTCTCTGCTCCACCTCTCAGCTCCTCCTCTCTGCTCCACCTCTCAGCTCCTCCTCTCTGCTCCTCCTCTCTCCTCCACCTCTCATCTCGTCTCTGCTCTACCTCTCTGCTCCTCCTCTCAGCTCCACCTCTCTGCTCTACCTCTCTGCTCCTCCTCTCAGCTCCACCTCTCTGCTCTACCTCTCTGCTCCTCCTCTCTCCTCTCTGCTCCACCTCTCTCCTCCACCTCTCATCTCGTCTCTGCTCTACCTCTGCTCCTCCTCTCTCCTCCTCTCATCTCCTCTCTGCTCCACCTCTCTGCTCATCCTCTCTCCTCCTCTCAGCTCCACCTCTCTGCTCCTCCTCCTCTGCTCCTCCTCTCTACTCCACCCCTCTGCTCCACCTCTCTGCTCCTCCTCTCTGCTCCACCTCTCAGCACCTCCTCTCTACTCCACCTCTCAGCTCCACCTCTCTGCTCCTCCTCTCTACTCCACCTCTCAGCACCTCCTCTCTCCTCCTCTCTGCTCCACCTCTCTCCTCCTCTCTGCTCCACCTCTCCTCCACCTCTCATCTCGTCTCTGCTCTACCTCTGCTCCTCCTCTCTCCTCCTCTCTGCTCCTCCTCTCTGCTCCTCCTCTCTGCTCCTCCTCTCTGCTCCACCTCTCTCCTCCACCTCTCATCTCGTCTCTGCTCTACCTCTGCTCCTCCTCTCTGCTCCACCTCTCTGCTCCACCTCTCTGCTCCACCTCTCTGCTCATCCTCTCTGCTCATCCTCTCTCCTCCTCTCAGCTCCACCTCTCTGCTCCACCTCTCTCCTCCTCCCTGCTCCACCTCTCCTACCTTCTTCTTCTCCAGGTTTCGGACTTTGTGTTGGAGGCAGATGAGTCCGTCCTCTATGTAGGTGTCATATCCGTGGTAGGAGGTGGAGGTGGAGGTGGAGGTGGAGGCCTCCAGGCCGCCGGAGGAGTCCTCCTCCACATCCAGGTCCTCCTGCTGGTCCCCACTGTCCTCCAGGGACGGAGACAGCTGCACCATGTTGAGCTCTGGAGGAGGAGGAGATACATGTTAGTAGAGAATCTGGTCCCACATGGAGACAGTGAGCCGAGCCGGGTCTGAGCCGGGTCTGAGCCGGGTCTGAGCCGAGCCGGGTCTGAGCCGGGTCTGAGCCGGGTCTGAGCCGGGGAGCAGCAGAGAGGAGCCGTGACACCAGACAGCCTGCTCATTCTGGATCCATCCAAGTAGAACAACAATTAACGCTTTAACCCGGTTTAACCCGGGATAATCAGGATCCAATTAAGACCTGATGTAGTCCATTAAAAGACACAGAAACTTTGGAGCACCATGCTGTCCTCAGACTGGACCGGCTGTCCTCAGACTGGACCGGCTGTCCTCAGACTGGACCGGCTGTCCTCAGACTGGACCGGCTGTCCTCAGACTGGACCGGCTGTCCTCAGACTGGACCGGCTGTCCTCAGACTGGACCGGCTGTCCTCAGACTGGACCTTCTGTCCTCAGACTGGACCGGCTGTCCTCAGACTGGACCGGCTGTCCTCAGACTGGACCGGCTGTCCTCAGACTGGACCTTCTGTCCTCAGACTGGACCGGCTGTCCTCAGACTGGACCTTCTGTCCTCAGACTGGACCTTCTGTCCTCAGACTGGACCGGCTGTCCTCAGACTGGACCGGCTGTCCTCAGACTGGACCTTCTGTCCTCAGACTGGACCGGCTGTCCTCAGACTGGACCTTCTGTCCTCAGACTGGACCGGCTGTCCTCAGACTGGACCGGCTGTCCTCAGACTGGACCGGCTGTCCTCAGACTGGACCGGCTGTCCTCAGACTGGACCGGCTGTCCTCAGACTGGACCTTCTGTCCTCAGACTGGACCGGCTGTCCTCAGACTGGACCGGCTGTCCTCAGACTGGACCGGCTGTCCTCAGACCGGACCGGCTGTCCTCATGCCAGAACAGGACCAGAACCTCTCTCAGCAGTAGAACCCAAACTTTGGCTCCATATTTGAATGATCACTCCGCTTTACCCAGCACCACACCCTGCAGTAGAACCAGCCCAGAACCAGAACCAGAACCAGATTAAAGAGTTCATGTTAGCAGAGCATCAATTAACTCTTTGATCAATTAATCAGGCTCCAATTAAGACCTGATGTAGCTGATTGAAAACCACAGTAACTTTGCAGTACCATGCTGTCCTCAGACCGGACCAGAACCGGACCAGAACCTCGCTCACAGCAGTAGAACCCAAACATTTCACCTTTCCTCAGCACCACACTGCAGTAGAACCAGAACCAGAGCAGAACCAGAGCAGCTGGTCCACCTCGTAGCTTGTCGTTGAATCAGTCCCAGAACAGAACCGAACCGACCCGTTCGACCCGTCTCTCTCTCCGACCGGGATGTTTGAGTCGCAGGGCCACGCGGGCGTGTGCACGTGTCTTCATATACCTGCAGGACTCCAGAACACGCACATCAGGTGTTGAATTTCGCGGGAGCGCGCACAGTGTGAGAACATTAAACCCAACAGAACCAGAACTCTCTCTGAGTCACAGTATGATTAAACTGGTATAATAATAATCCTCTCGGTGTAATATATATATATATATATTATATTATATAAAATATATATAATATAATATAATATATATCATATTATATTATATTATAATATATATATTATATAATATAATATATATTATATTATATAAAATATATTATAATATAATATATATTATATTATAATAAAATATATATAATATAATATATATATATTATATTATATAAAATATATATAATATAATATAATATAATATATATCATATTATATTATAATATATATATTATATAATATAATATATATTATATTATATAAAATATATTATAATATAATATATATTATATTATATAAAATATATATAATATAATATATATATATTATATTATATAAAATATATATAATATAATATAATATATATCATATTATATTATATTATAATATATATATTATATAATATAATAATATATTATATTATATAAAATATATATAATATAATATAATATATATTATATTATAATATATATATTATATAATATAATATATTATATTATATATAATATATATTATTATAATATATATATTATATTATATATATTATATAATATAATATATTATATTATATATAATATATATTATTATAATATATAATATATTATATTATATATTATATTATATATTATTATATTATATAATATATATAATATAATATTATATAATATATATTATATATATATTATATTATAATATATTTTATATAATATAATATAATATATATTATATTATATTATATATATATATGTCAATAAAATATCAATCCAGTTAGGATTATCAGCTGGTTGCCATGGAGACCCTACTGTACACATATATATATTCTAAAAACTCATCTCTAAATCATCATTTCTGTCTGAGACACTGAGGAAGAAACTTTCACTGAGAGAATGACCCCAGTTCAGCTGTTTCACCGTTTCACCGTTTCACCATGAAGAACATCAGAATATAACCAGTTAGAATCATTTAAAGACGTATTTTAATTTGTTTTATTCAGCTCCTCAGCTCCACGGCCCCGTGGGAGACGTTCACCTTCAGGGTTCTCTGCTCTCTGAACCAAAACCACCATCTCCTCCTAAACCTCCTCAGGTCGGTCTGTTGTCTAAACCTACAGACGGGGAGTTCTGGTAGGAAGCCCTGAAGGAAACCGTCTCCCCTGAGCCCAGTTAGTTCAGGACAATATAGGAAAATATTCAATATCAAATGTTACAGTAAAGACAGAGACGGCTGCTTCTTAAATCAGGTTATCTCAGTGTATAGACGACGAGTTTAAACTCTTCTGATGAAATCAAACAGGCCTTCTGCATATTAAACACACACACACATCTCCTCCAGTAAACTGATCTGATGTTGTAGTTTTAATGACCACAGAGGTTCTACTGGACATCTTTCTCTTTATCTACCTACAGTCAACACTTTATCTGATGATCTGTAACTGATCAATGTGTTTGTAGTTTTAGTGCCGTCAGGTTTAATGTCAGATAGGAGACAATAAAACAAACTGACATCTCCACAGAGAGAAGGTGGGGAGGGGTTAACACATTTATTCAATCTGCAGTTCACTCTAGTTGTGTTGAATTAATCATTCCAGATGTGTGATGTGCCGTCTCACCTGCAGGACCACAACTACTGGAGGAGGAGCCCAGCAGAAAGGAGAGATATATACAGTATATAAAGTCCATTTACCATTTACAGTTTACATAAACATGGAACAAGGAGTCCGTGTGTTTGTAGATATATTTTATTCATCCATTAACAGTTTGATTTTCTGCGAGCTGAAAACACACAAACTGAAAAACAAGAAGTAAAGCAACACATACAGGAAGTGACCTGAAGACCACAGAACGTTATAAACCTGTCCCGGGACGCTCTGGAGCATCAAACCAACCTCTCAGTATCAAACAGCACTTCAAAAATATACTCAGAAAATAGGTTTTAGTTAGAATATAAAGCTCTATGTTTATATATGTGTGTGTGTGTGTGTGTCTACTGCTACACTTCATCCATGTGTAAATACCAGACGCTGCGATGCTGCGACCCAGACAGGACATTAAAGGGAGTGAAGGGAGAGTTCCCTTTAAGGCAATCAGCTGATAGTGAGCGTCCTGCAGCGCTGACTGTGAGTGCTCTGGAAGCGTGCACGTTCCCTTGTGATAGATTAGACATCAGAGTATTCTGCTGGTCTGTGTTTATAACCTCCTACTCCTTCATTACAGGGAGAATCAAACACACAGAACCAAAGCTAGTTTCTGTATTAGACCTCTCTCTCCCTGCAGGCTGCTGAGCTTCAGGAGTCTCTCAGAGCTCCGTCTTCCTGTCGCTCACTGAGCTGCTGGCAGCTCCTCCCTCCGCCGCCGCCGCCGAGCTGGAGGACGCCGCCGCGTCTTTAGGCTGGAAACCCAACGAGGCTGAGTTAACGCAGTAGCGTTTTCCTGTGGGTCTGGGTCCATCATCAAACAGGTGTCCCAGGTGAGAGCCACACTGGAACACAACAGGAAAGAGTTCCACATTATCAACACGTCTGTTTGGGTATCGGTACTCCACACCTTTAAGGTATCAACTGAAATAACACAGAGGGTGGGCATTCCGCGACGACACAGTCCCGCCGTGCTGTGCAGCGCAGCGGCGATTAGCTCGCCATGTGGACACAAACACATGATGTACTCTGATGGTATTAGGATCACTTTAACGATACTGGTACTGGTACTGGTACTGGTACTGGTACTGGTATTCTCATTTTGGTATTATTGGATGTCATTAGTCTGTGAGATGCTGCAGGAAAGCTGTAGTGCATGTGATGTGACTGTGGTACTGTATGTAGTGGGGGTGTGATGCTGTAGTGCATGTGATGTGACTGTGGTACTGTATGTTGTGGGGGTGTGATGCTGTAGTGCATGTGATGTGACTGTGGTACTGTATGTAGTGGGGGTGTGATGCTGTAGTGCATGTGATGTGACTGTGGTACTGTATGTTGTGGGGGTGTGATGCTGTAGTGCATGTGATGTGACTGTGGTACTGTATGTAGTGGGGGTGTGATGCTGTAGTGCATGTGATGTGACTGTGGTACTGTATGTAGTGGGGGTGTGATGCTGTAGTGCATGTGATGTGACTGTGGTACTGTATGTTGTGGGGGTGTGATGCTGTAGTGCATGTGATGTGACTGTGGTACTGTATGTAGTGGGGGTGTGATGCTGTAGTGCATGTGATGTGACTGTGGTACTGTATGTAGTGGGGGTGTGATGCTGTAGTGCATGTGATGTGACTGTGGTACTGTATGTAGTGGGGGTGTGATGCTGTAGTGCATGTGATGTGACTGTGGTACTGTATGTAGTGGGGGTGTGATGCTGTAGTGCATGTGATGTGACTGTGGTACTGTATGTTGTGGGGGTGTGATGCTGTAGTGCATGTGATGTGACTGTGGTACTGTATGTAGTGGGGGTGTGATGCTGTAGTGCATGTGATGTGACTGTGGTACTGTATGTAGTGGGGGTGTGATGCTGTAGTGCATGTGATGTGACTGTGGTACTGTATGTTGTGGGGGTGTGATGCTGTAGTGCATGTGATGTGACTGTGGTACTGTATGTTGTGGGGGTGTGATGCTGTAGTGCATGTGATGTGACTGTGGTACTGTATGTAGTGGGGGTGTGATGCTGTAGTGCATGTGATGTGACTGTGGTACTGTATGTTGTGGGGGTGTGATGCTGTAGTGCATGTGATGTGACTGTGGTACTGTATGTAGTGGGGGTGTGATGCTGTAGTGCATGTGATGTGACTGTGGTACTGTATGTAGTGGGGGTGTGATGCTGTAGTGCATGTGATGTGACTGTGGTACTGTATGTAGTGGGGGTGTGATGCTGTAGTGCATGTGATGTGACTGTGGTACTGTATGTTGTGGGGGTGTGATGCTGTAGTGCATGTGATGTGACTGTGGTACTGTATGTAGTGGGGGTGTGATGCTGTAGTGCATGTGATGTGACTGTGGTACTGTATGTAGTGGGGGTGTGATGCTGTAGTGCATGTGATGTGACTGTGGTACTGTATGTAGTGGGGGTGTGATGCTGTAGTGCATGTGATGTGACTGTGGTACTGTATGTAGTGGGGGTGTGATGCTGTAGTGCATGTGATGTGACTGTGGTACTGTATGTTGTGGGGGTGTGATGCTGTAGTGCATGTGATGTGACTGTGGTACTGTATGTAGTGGGGGTGTGATGCTGTAGTGCATGTGATGTGACTGTGGTACTGTATGTTGTGGGGGTGTGATGCTGTAGTGCATGTGATGTGACTGTGGTACTGTATGTTGTGGGGGTGTGATGCTGTAGTGCATGTGATGTGACTGTGGTACTGTATGTAGTGGGGGTGTGATGCTGTAGTGCATGTGATGTGACTGTGGTACTGTATGTAGTGGGGGTGTGATGCTGTAGTGCATGTGATGTGACTGTGGTACTGTATGTAGTGGGGGTGTGATGCTGTAGTGCATGTGATGTGACTGTGGTACTGTATGTTGTGGGGGTGTGATGCTGTAGTGCATGTGATGTGACTGTGGTACTGTATGTAGTGGGGGTGTGATGCTGTAGTGCATGTGATGTGACTGTGGTACTGTATGTAGTGGGGGTGTGATGCTGTAGTGCATGTGATGTGACTGTGGTACTGTATGTAGTGGGGGTGTGATGCTGTAGTGCATGTGATGTGACTGTGGTACTGTATGTTGTGGGGGTGTGATGCTGTAGTGCATGTGATGTGACTGTGGTACTGTATGTAGTGGGGGTGTGATGCTGTAGTGCATGTGATGTGACTGTGGTACTGTATGTAGTGGGGGTGTGATGCTGTAGTGCATGTGATGTGACTGTGGTACTGTATGTAGTGGGGGTGTGATGCTGTAGTGCATGTGATGTGACTGTGGTACTGTATGTTGTGGGGGTGTGATGCTGTAGTGCATGTGATGTGACTGTGGTACTGTATGTAGTGGGGGTGTGATGCTGTAGTGCATGTGATGTGACTGTGGTACTGTATGTAGTGGGGGTGTGATGCTGTAGTGCATGTGATGTGACTGTGGTACTGTATGTAGTGGGGGTGTGATGCTGTAGTGCATGTGATGTGACTGTGGTACTGTATGTAGTGGGGGTGTGATGCTGTAGTGCATGTGATGTGACTGTGGTACTGTATGTAGTGGGGGTGTGATGCTGTAGTGCATGTGATGTGACTGTGGTACTGTATGTAGTGGGGGTGTGATGCTGTAGTGTTTCTACAGTACCTGGCTGCAGGTAGCCTCCACTCTGTGAATCCCGTAGGAGAAGTCATCTGCCACAGTGATGGACTCGTCCTTCACAAGGTCAAAGAAGGACGGCCAACCTGAACACAGGACAGCATCACGTTACACTGCTGGAGGGACATGCAGAGGACAGCACCGGTCCTACTGGGTCTGATGTGGGCTGGCGCTAGCTCGGAAGACTAAATTCAGCCCAGAGAAGAGTTCAACTCACCTGATCCGGAGTCAAACTTCGTGCTGGAGCTGCAGAAGGAAACAAACATGTCAATTCATGGTTTAAAAACAAATGAAAACATGAAAACACGGCCCTGTCTCCTGTCTCTTTGTCTCCTGTCTCTTTGTCTCCTGTCTCTTGTGTCCTGTCTCCTGTCCCCTGTCTCCTGTCTCCTGTCTCCTGTCTCCTGTCCCCTGTACCCTGTCTCCTGTCTCCTGTCCTCTGTCTCCTGTCTCCTGTCCCCTGTCTCCTGTCTCTCATACATTGCTCTTTGATATGGTTGTGGAGTGTTACGTCTCGTACCTGAACAGCAGCGCTCCGCAGACCACACAGGTGTAGGTGCCCTCGTCTTTATGATGGGTGAACCCTCCGGTGAAGGCACTGTGATAAAACAGATGTTAGTGTAATTTAATGGCTTCAACATGATGAACAAATGAGTGATTGTTATGTTTCCTGCAGTGAAAATATTCTGAATGTAGTGTACGCTTCAACTGATAGAGATTATTTTAGGTGTCTAAAACGCGTCTTGCTGCTGCCCCCCCCGTTTGTCTCCTGTCTGGTTCTCTAAACTCCATCTACTGTAGTAACACACTGACTATGGAGAAGAACCTCATACACCCCCACTGAGGAACATCTGGACTATCCTGTAATGTGAGCGTTGTTGTGGTCAGCGGGAGGTGACGGAGGTCCGTCCTACCTCTCGGTTCCTCTCTCCTGGGTCACATGGTACTGGGCCGGTGTGAGGCGTTTCTTCAGCTCCTCCTGAGGGAAGCTCACCGGCCATGTCTTCTTAGTCCTACAGGCTCCTGATGAAGGGGGGGACGACAACAGATATTAACTAGGAGGTCTTCTGATGGCACTATTCCTCATGTCCTCCGTCTCATCACCATGCTCAGACACTAAACAGAACTAAAGCAGGAGCTGACTGTGTGATAATGAAACAGTGCTTTCATTAGACCTTCTCTCTGTCTGAGGATATCTGACATTAGAAGAAGAAGAGCTGGATCTATGAATGAACTGCCCTTTATTAAAGATGAAGCTTCCCAGAGGTGACGTTCTGTGTCTCTCTCTCTCTCTCTCTCTCTCTCTCTCTCTCTCTCTCTCTGTGTACAGGTGTTTGTCTGATAGGTAGATGGTGAGGTGATTCCACAGCTCCGGTACGGATGTCCAACACTCTGAATCATCTCTGCTTCATCATGCAGACACTACTCTGCAGGAATAACTGTCTCTTATTGTGCTAGGCTAAAACACACATCTAGTTTTCATCCAAAAAACAAAAACACAAAAAGAACCTATCAGCAATAGAAAAGGTGTCAAATGAAACACACAACACAACAACCGGTGCATGCAAGCTGCAGGAAGCAAAGCGTGACACTATTCTGTTAGCACGCTGAGGATCAGCTGAGTGACGGCAGCAGCTCAAAGGAGATGTGACCCATGTTAGGAGGTTCTGACCACCCGTAGCACCAACATCTGGAGGTGCCGGGTGGTGAAACTTCTGACCACCCGTAGCACCAACATCTGGAGGTGCCGGGTGGTGAAACTTCTGACCACCCGTAGCACCAACATCTGGAGGTGCCGGGTGGTGAAACTTCTGACCACCCGTAGCACCAACATCTGGAGGTGCCGGGTGGTGAAACTTCTGACCACCCGTAGCACCAACATCTGGAGGTGCCGGGTGGTGAAACTTCTGACCACCCGTAGCACCAACGTCTGGAGGTGCCGGGTGGTGAAACTTCTGACCACCCGTAGCACCAACGTCTGGAGGTGCTGGGGGGGGAAACATCTGACCACCCGTAGCACTAACGTCTGGAGGTGCTGGGGGGGGAAACATCTGACCACCCGTAGCACTAACGTCTGGAGGTGCTGGGGGGGGAAACATCTGACCACCCGTAGCACTAACGTCAGGAGGTGCCGGGTGGTGAAACCTCTGACCACCCGTAGCACTAACGTCAGGAGGTGCCGGGTGGTGAAACATCTGACCACCCGTAGCACTAACGTCTGGAGTTGCCGGGTGGTGAAACATCTGACCACCCGTAGCACTAACGTCTGGAGTTGCCGGGTGGTGAAACATCTGACCACCCGTAGCACTAACGTCAGGAGGTGCCGGGTGGTGAAACCTCTGACCACCCGTAGCACTAACGTCAGGAGGTGCCGGGTGGTGAAACATCTGACCACCCGTAGCACTAACGTCTGGAGTTGCCGGGTGGTGAAACATCTGACCACCCGTAGCACTAACGTCAGGAGGTGCTGGGGGGGGAAACACAAGCTCTCTAAGAAGATTTGATGGGCGTTCCCCGAGAGGGCCGATCAAATGTGAGAAGAGAACTAGAAGCAGTGGACACATCGTAGTGAGGACAGGTGGACGGGGACAGTAAAGACATGCGGACACACCAGCCGGGTGTTAAAGGCTTTAGAGAGGCAGAGCACAGCAGGCACACAGCACCCAGTCAGTGGACCTGAGGGAAGACTGCAGGACCTCAGAGCTACAGGCTGGCTCTTGGTTATTAGATGCAGCAGGTTGAAGCCCGACATGGCTGCTGGAGACAGAGAGGTTCTCCACCCACCGGTAGAACCCACCGGTAGAACCCACCGGCTCACAGCGGGGCTACAACCAACGACTAGGCTGGATGGAGGAGCAGACAGAGGGAGAAACAACACAGGTCAACACACTGAACAGCACAAAGACCAGATGTGGGATGAGGCGCTGAGCAGGATCCCCACCGCTAAGGCAGTCTGAAGGACATCGGTTAACAGGCAGGAGAGGGACGAGGACATAGAGACACATTAAGACCTGAGCAGGATCCCCAACGCTAATGCATTCTGAAGGACATCGGTTAACAGGCAGGAGGGACGAGGACATAGAGACACATTAAGACCTGATCCTGCCTGGAGGACTAACTCAATACAATCCACATGTCCAGGGTACTTTATGGCTTTCAGCTAAGTCAGCAAAAACAAATACTCAAAGAAAGAAAGT
>NC_133817.1:378869-401369 GCF_043250625.1 Sebastes fasciatus
AGGGAAAGGAAAGGCCGAACACGGAGAACACACGGAGGCTGAGTCAGCATCGCCACGGTTACCCTGCTCTACCAGCCGGACCGGTCTGTGTGTGTGTCGGTGCTGCTGCAGCCTCTCGCTCCGGGGAGCCTCTGGATACACATCTGTATACACATCTGTACTCTGCCGTGGGAAGTGAGCAGCAAGAAAAAACGTGAGCTTATGGTTTGCCTTTAATACGGAGGATGTAATAAAGCTTGTGCCACCATTCACATGTATTTACAGCACACCCTCTACAAGTCCGTTCATGCCTTCCCTCACTGACTAAATAATAAGAATCTGAATAATAATAATAATAATAATAATAATAATAACAACAACAGGGAGTACATCGAACATCTTCAACACCCACACCGTGTTGTACTGAAAGCTTACATAGAGCCATACTCTGATACATGCAGCCATTTCCATACAGCGCCCACATGAACTCCATCATGGCATCAGTTAGACTGTGGAAGAGAAGGAGGGAGGGTTGGAGTCTCTGCACACGTCTTAAATATTCCACAAGAACTTGGCTTCCTTGTTAAATCCATGACATTTTAATACAAAGATTATTGAAAACAAACACGGCACCGCTGAACAACGTCTGCTGCGATCCGCTGCTGAAAAACAAACGACAAAGAAAGAAAGAAAAAGAAAGAGAGCTCTCCCGAGACACACCCTGAAGTCTTCCCCGTTATAAAGCAGTGAAGGAGCAGCAGCAGACCGGTGCTGTCATGCTGGGAGGGCACAGAGGACGATGCTAAATCTAACGCGTACGCTGATCTCATGAGAAGCCTGAAGAGTTGGCCGATCCGCGGTGCTGCAGGCGGGCCGTAGTGTTCGTGGTGCTCGTGGTGTTCATGTGGAGGCTGGAGGCCTTCAGAGGCGTGCTGCAGCCCTGGGCCTGTGGGAAGCGCTGGTGGTAGCGGTCCAGACGCAGATACTTCACAGTCACCAGCTTACCTGTAGAACCAGAAGCAGCAGCCCGTCACTGACTGATCACTACAGACGAGGAGCTAACATCACATGTTCACAGCAACACTCATCCCAACAGATCAACCGCCGAGTCAACAGCTGCAGGCAGGAGAACAATCCCCAAACCCTCCACATACAGATATCTGCTCAGTGATGGAGACGGTGACGGAGGAAGAGCACCTGGATGCTGGTTCTGCTATTGGGTCTTATTTGGTGTATTAAAGGGTTAGTTGAGATTCACCAAAGTCAAACAGTAACACCAACAGACTAACCGATGGAGGCAGCGGTAGACCAGCAGCTCCTGTTCTGAGAGGTACTATTACTGTTTTTATAATGGAGTCTGGTGTCTCTGAAGAGAGCATAGATAACAGCTTCAGTTCCCCGTCAGGTAGGGCTGTCTGACAGCGAGGTAAGGCTGTGAAAACATTCTAAATATAGCACACACATTAACTGATGTAGATTCTTTTAGGTGTCTAAAATCCGTCCACAGCAGGAGGTTGCTGGTTCTCCTGTCTGTTTCTCTAAACTCAGTCGGCCTTCACAAGTCACGGATGAATTATTCCAACTGGACTTTCTGGATCGTATAGCATCTTCTCACCTGTCTCCATAGCAACAGGTCCACATCAACAACATCAACAGTCCTAAACTCTCAGTGTTATTAAGAGTGTGACTCACCGTCAAACCAGGAGCCGTGAAGCGCCTTGAAGGCTCTCCCCGACTGCTCTGCAGAGAGACACTTGACGTAGACGCAGCCCTGTGGAGACAGGAGGAAGCACAGTGTGACATCACTGCAGCCAGCAGCATGGGGGGGGGGGGTGACATCATCATCTCATGGGACAGACGGAGCATACCTCTCGTGAGTTCTTGTCGACGGCGATGTGGACGATACCGTCGTTGTCGTTGCACTTCTCCAGGATGGCCTCGTGGATGGCGAGATCCCAGTTCTCCCCGACCTCCCTGAGGAACCGGAGAGGAGCAGAACCAGCAGAACCAGCAGAGCGTCAGATAAACACTCAGAGAACAGACGCAGGCAGACAGAACATCCAACAAGAAGCAGAGACGGGTACTCACATGACCGGGTCGAACATGTTTCTGATCTTCAGACATGGAGTCAGGCTGTTGGGAGGAGAGTTCCTCCGGTCCAGAGGGAACGCTGGAGAGGACAGACGAAGAGGACAGATGAAGAGGACAGACGAAGAGGACAGACAGAAAGACAACCTCTCAGTGAGCTGATGATCAGGTCCAGTCAACATGTGTAACTGGTGGAATCACACTGACACTAACAGTTTCCGTGTGCGTTACCTTTTCCCTGCCAGACTTTGGAGGGCATCAAGGAGGTCTTGTCACAGCTGAGAGAAGGCTGGATCCACCTCCAGACCAGGAAGTCGCCTCCCCCGATCCTCTGAGTCTCTTTTCTGATCCTGGACTCGTTGGCTGAGAGGAAACTCATGGCCCGCTCCCAGATCTTCTTCATCTTCTTTCTGTAAAATATAACACAGCTAGTACCGACACATCTTCCTCACCTGACCCATCAGTAGGTGATCACAACAACCCTACCGAGCAGCATGAATGCTGACACAAATAGGAAAGCTATAGCACACAGACACTTGCTCTACCTCTCTGAACCCTCGTCAAGTGTTCTATCTGAACTCAGAAGCTGTGTCCGTGTTAGTACTGACCGGTCCTGAGGCTGAACCAGGAAGTCTCTGACGTGGGGGATGGGCAGGTAGGGCTGCAGGTCCTGGTTCTCTTGGCAGGCCTCGCTGTGGCTCCTCAACACATCTACACAACAACACCGTCAGGAAGGATGAAGGATTGAAGAGCAGAACATACAGAGACAAACCCCCAGGACATACTGTATGATACACATACTTTAAATACATATACTGAGTATGTGGTTTCATGTCTCTATCTGTTAGTACTCCATGTTATTAATGCACGAGGAGTCGGACTCTCTCTGGTGAAACATCTATCTCCTGATCTCTGCTCCAGTCAGGTGAAGGTGTGTTGTTCCTTACCGATGATCCTCTCCACCATGTCGTACATCTGCCTGGTCTCCTCCTCCTCTCTCCTCCAGCGGTACTTCATGTAGCAGACCACACTCCACACACAGCCGACCACTGCACACACACACACACACACACACACACACACACAGAGTTCACAGGTTCAAACACTGCTGAGGTTCAAACAACGTGGAGCTAAACAACAATCAGCACTGACGCTTCTTCTTCTGCTGCTGCTGTTACCATAAAACATGTCTGTTTCTCCTTAAAACACCGCTGTGAAGGATTTCACCATCTTTGGTGACTCCTAGTGGTTTTACCAAAGAAAGACACCTGGTCTGGAGAATAGATTGATCTGTCTGTTATCTAGAGCATGATAAATCCATCAGTCACTTTATTGGTCCCATATCGTATCGTGAGCTGAGTGAATGGTCACACCCCTGCTGTCTAGCAGAACAGCAGCAGCTCCTCCAGCGCCGTGTCCATAAAGGATAGGTTCAGGCACATTATTGAGTGTAGGTCATTTTCACTCGTGCTGTACCGCTCTCCCAAAACACAAGCTGTTATGCGGCCTGTGTAACAGTTAGCCATTAGCCGTTATCCATTAGCCATGCAGCAGCGGGCTGCAGGGGAGGCAACGTGAATCGGTCCACGGAGGACGAATGCTGCTGACTTTACTGAGTCGCTGACGTTTTAATCTCGTGTTGCTGCAGCAGTTTTCACCTAGAACGTTCCCTTATCCTTACTTCCATTCTTATTCTCTCTTACAGTAGAAAATGAAACTTATAATAATTGCTAAAGGAAAACATGCTCTGTTGGTTCTCATCTCATGTTCTTTTAACAGTCGCTTCCACTCAGTCATCATTAGTGACACTAATCAATCACACCGATCAGCTGTGATCTAACTGTTGTTTATCTCACCAGCTGCAATGAGGAAGACTCTGCTGATGACGGTGAGGAAGGCTCGGCGGAAGCGGCAGGAGAAGGGCATCTTGGGATGCGTGGACTCCAGCCGAGAGATCTCAGACACGTCGGTCAGCGGATCGTCGGCTACCTGCCCAGACAGCCTGCGCACGCACACACGCACACACACACATGCAGAGTGAGTAGAGATGTCACATGCCAGGCTTGTGATCAGCATGAATATGTATAATATGAGGTATTTACCTTATCCCAACATCCTGGCCCGTCCGGATGATCCATTCCAGAGAAGCAAGAATGAGGCCGTCAAAATCCTGATTCTGAGCCTGAACAGAAGAACAGAAGAGGTAAACTGATGCTGGTTCACTTTAGTCCAGGGGTCAGCAGCCTTTACTATCAAAAGAGACATTTTAGGCAAATAATAATCTGTCTGGAGCCGCAAAACATGTGATCATTGTGATGAAGGTAACACAGTTTATAGTCTCAGTATATAGTATATCAGTCTAATGCAGTGAGGGCCAAAGAGACAATGTACTACGGAGTATTAGGGCCACATTGAGGGAAACAACATCTGAGATTTACACAATACAGTCATAACTTTATTCTGCTGAAAACAGCTGAGACCGCGTCCCTCCCGTCACACAACGTCAAGTGTCGGACGTCTGTTTGTAGCTTCATGTCGCCAACTTCCTTTGAAAAGGACGTGTTGCTGTGTCGCTGGTAGTGTGAACGCAGCATTAGTAAAGCTTGTTTGACCTAGCAACAGTAACTAAGGGGGTCAAATTTAGCATCACTCTCATATCCTGCATTCAAAACATCTAAACCACAGGAAACACACTCTGCTGTAGTCCTTCACAGTGACCCTTCAGGCTCCCAGGTCACCCTGTCTGAGATGCACATATCAAGACTTTCAGCTCCTGTTTGTTGGGATGTTAACGTGTGGACGTACCCGTAGATACGCAGAGGCCTCGTCGATGGACATACTCCTGTTTGGATGCTGCTGGTCTCCACAGTCATGCTGGCCTGCAATCACAACATCAACCCATCAGTCACCCATCGATGAAGAAGAACTGCTGCTAACCGCTTCTACCAACACGATACGTCTTCACAGCCTGTTTCTCTACTGATCAGTACTCATGTTGACATGACAGGCACAGAGGGGCTGGGCTGTACGACCTGAAGGCCAGTCAGTCAGTCAGTCAGCAGCCACAGAGAGTAGATCAGAGAGGTTATAGCTACCTGCGACGTGGGCCAAGTGGTCATGTAGATTGAGCAGCAGGTTTAGGATCAGGTCCTTCTCTGTCTTGTTCTGCAGATAATAAATACATAGATTTATTTATTAGTTCATGTGTAGACCTTTCTGACGGCACTTTGTGTGTCGGAAACATTGAAATAATAGCTGTAAACCTGACACATCTTATTTTTCACAAGCTAGTTGATCCAAACACTGAAGAAATATTACGTTTATAATATTAAAGTATAGATTTAATTCGATATGTCTGACATGTTAAACAGGGATAATGTTATTCATGAAGCTGAGTGATGTGATCAGCTAGAAACACTCAGTCCACCGGTGGGTGTACAGCGGTGTTACAGGTTAGATCTACAGACACCGGCTGCAGAGAGACCATCAGAGCTTCACTCTCACATACATTACTACGCTTCACATCTCATTCCAGGATAAATGTACACAACCCCCTTTCATGTGCTCACTACATGGAACAACAACTTTACAACACAATGCTGCTGTACACAGAACTAAAAGAGGAAAATATGTACTTACATAAGAGTCGTCAAACCCGCTGCCAAAAGGGTGGCTCTTAACTGCAACAGAGGAGAGACAGAAACATCACTAGAAGCCCACCGTACAGCCATCACACAGCACACATGTAAAGGCACAGGCTGGATTAGTAGGAGGAAAGCTTTGACAATAAGGCGGCATGTTTGGAGACGGTGGAATGTGAGCGTAGTTCAGACATCACTTAACACGTGAGTCAGTGTCTGTACATGAAACCTCACCACATCAGCTCAGCACCTGGAGCGCTGCCATCTCACTACGCTGACCAGAATCACAGGCACTACATTAATTCATGAGCATGGAGTATGGAGAAGACTAAAACAGTTTTATACCGGACTGTTAGTGTGAAATGTACTCCTCATTTTCCCTCCAAACCCCACCTATCTACATACATGATATTCACACATGATCGGCCTGTTTCTTCATCATGTGAAGGATTAAATCAATTAAAGGTGCTCTGTGGGTGTTTGTTTACATTCAGTGTTTCTCACCCTAACCCAGCTGTGTCTCACCGAGGTCTAACAAACACCTTGAATACATTTCCTTCAGTTTAAAACACATTTTATAAACCTGCATTCATGTTTACATCCATCTCTTTTGCTGGCACATTGCTCAATTTTATGGTAGGGTACCGTAACCTGTGGATCAGTGGAACGGTGTGAAATCTGGTGAATCCTTCAGTGAAATTATTCGGAATTGTAAAAGATCAATTTTTCAACCTCAACCTGCCGTTTGGACTCTACGAAAGCTGGGATCAACGACCGGCTCTCTTCCTGGAGGCTTGATTTGCACTTGCAGACTTCCTGGGAACGCATCATTTGAAGCTGCAGTCGGTAACTTTGAGCAAATATGATACAAATTTTGTTTTTTTAAAACGGTCACTATATCCTGACAGTATCACATGAGACAGGTAAGAGAAAACAACCAATCAGAGCTGAGAATTCATCTAACGTAGCTGTCAATCACTGCTCCTGAGACTCTCTAACTCTGATCAAACAGTCAAACTAGGCAGCGCTGATCAATATGAATCAATATTCTGTTACGTTAATGCCTATTTCTCTCCTCAGATGTTCTCAGGATCTTCTTGTAGTGCACGGTTTAGCTGTAACATGAGAAGGGTGGCTCCGGCTGGTGGGCGGTACTTGGTATTTCCTCAACAGATCCAAGGCCTATGGAAAAGAGGCTGGGTCACGCGTCACCAACGCGTCATATCTTTGGGGGTATAACACATGCGCAGTAAAATCTGGTCTGGACTTACCGAAATTGAATCAATCGCAACGCACGACCGCAGCTTCAGTTATACTGCGCATGTTATACCCCAGAGCTCCAGACCCATGTCTGCCTGTGACCCAGCCTCCTTCTATAGGCCTTGAACTGATCTCAACATGCCGGGTCACAAACTTTGTCATGTTACAGCTAAACCGTGCTCTACAAGATGATTCTGAGAACATCTGAGGAGAGAAATAGACATTAACGTACAGAATATTGATCCATATCTGATCAGCGCTGCCTAGTTTGACCGTTTGGTCAGAGTTCACGTCATTGACAGGTACGTTAGATGAACTCTTGGCTCTGATTGGCTGTCTTCCTTCGGGCGCTGTGGAATCTTGTAAAAGCCGTTAGGAGCACCGGAGGACACAGATTATCTGTCTCATTCTCTACTGTCAGGATACAGGGACCGTTTTACAGAAATAATGTTTTATCATATTTGCTGACTGCAGTCCAAGTGTGCAGGGAGGTCTGGACATCAGTCTTCATCCTAACATCAAAGAGGACGGATGTGTGTGTGTTTGGACCAGAACCGAGCCACTACCTGGAGAACACCTGCTAAAAACTAATCTGCTTGATCACAGTTGAGGCTCCACAGCAGGTCTGTTTACATGGAGCGCATCACTCTTTCAAACCATCACTGTAGAGGGGATGCAAAATAGCTGCAAGACCAGTAGACATACTTTGGGGATAACCCTGCTGGTGGGCCTCAAAGCGCCACCTAGTGGGCCGGGGAGGTACTGACTAATGGTTAGATTAACCTCTTCAAAATCCAATGGACAGTATTCTGTTATTCAGAGGTTGTAGCGGGCGGGTTTTAAAGCTAGAGGAAGAATACTGGAATGATATGAAACTATAAACACTCTGTCTGTCTGAATATACCTGTATTCACCCTCTGTCTGAATATACCTGTATTCACCTTCTGTCTGAATATACCTGTATTCACCCTCTGTCTGAATATACCTGTATTCACCTTCTGTCTGAATATACCTGTATTCACCCTGTGTCTGAATATACCTGTATTCACCTTCTGTCTGAATATACCTGTATTCACCTTCTGTCTGAATATACCTGTATTCACCCTCTGTCTGAATATACCTGTATTCACCTTCTGTCTGAATATACCTGTATTCACCCTGTGTCTGAATATACCTGTATTCACCCTGTGTCTGAATATACCTGTATTCACCTTCTGTCTGAATATACCTGTATTCACCCTGTGTCTGAATATACCTGTATTCACCCTGTGTCTGAATATACCTGTATTCACCTTCTGTCTGAATATACCTGTATTCACCCTCTGTCTGAATATACCTGTATTCACCCTCTGTCTGAATATACCTGTATTCACCTTCTGTCTGAATATACCTGTATTCACCTTCTGTCTGAATATACCTGTATTCACCCTCTGTCTGAATATACCTGTATTCACCTTCTGTCTGAATATACCTGTATTCACCCTCTGTCTGAATATACCTGTATTCACCCTGTGTCTGAATATACCTGTATTCACCCTGTGTCTGAATATACCTGTATTCACCTTCTGTCTGAATATACCTGTATTCACCCTCTGTCTGAATATACCTGTATTCACCCTCTGTCTGAATATACCTGTATTCACCCTCTGTCTGAATATACCTGTATTCACCCTCTGTCTGAATATACCTGTATTCACCCTCTGTCTGAATATACCTGTATTCACCTTCTGTCTGAATATACCTGTATTCACCCTCTGTCTGAATATACCTGTATTCACCCTCTGTCTGTCTGAATATACCTGTATTCACCCTCTGTCTGTCTGAATATACCTGTATTCACCCTCTGTCTGTCTGAATATACCTGTATTCACCCTCTGTCTGTCTGAATATACCTGTATTCACCCTCTGTCAGTCTGAATATACCTGTATTCACCCTCTGTCTGTCTGAATATACCTGTATTCACCCTCTGTCTGTCTGAATATACCTGTATTCACCCTCTGTCTGTCTGAATATACCTGTATTCACCCTCTGTCTGTCTGAATATACCTGTATTCACCCTCTGTCTGTCTGAATATACCTGTATTCACCCTCTGTCTGTCTGAATATACCTGTATTCACCCTCTGTCTGTCTGAATATACCTGTATTCACCCTCTGTCAGTCTGAATATACCTGTATTCACCCTCTGTCTGTCTGAATATACCTGTATTCACCCTCTGTCTGTCTGAATATACCTGTATTCACCCTCTGTCAGTCTGAATATACCTGTATTCACCCTCTGGGTCTGAATATACCTGTATTCACCTTCTGTTTGTCTGAATATACCTGTATTCACCTGTCTGTCTGAATATACCTGTATTCACCCTGTGTCTGAATATACCTGTATTCACCTTCTGTCTGAATATACCTGTATTCACCTTCTGTCTGAATATACCTGTATTCACCCTCTGTCTGAATATACCTGTATTCACCCTCTGTCTGAATATACCTGTATTCACCCTCTGTCTGAATATACCTGTATTCACCCTCTGTCTGAATATACCTGTATTCACCCTCTGTCTGAATATACCTGTATTCACCCTCTGTCTGAATATACCTGTATTCACCTTCTGTCTGAATATACCTGTATTCACCCTCTGTCTGAATATACCTGTATTCACCTTCTGTCTGAATATACCTGTATTCACCCTCTGTCTGTCTGAATATACCTGTATTCACCCTCTGTCTGTCTGAATATACCTGTATTCACCCTCTGTCAGTCTGAATATACCTGTATTCACCCTCTGGGTCTGAATATACCTGTATTCACCCTCTGTCTGTCTGAATATACCTGTATTCACCTTCTGTTTGTCTGAATATACCTGTATTCACCTGTCTGTCTGAATATACCTGTATTCACCTGTCTGTCTGAATATACCTGTATTCACCTGTCTGTCTGAAACGCTCCGTTTTAGTGCATTGCAACTGAATTGCGTTGCTAGGCAACAGTTTGTGTCCATGTTTACTCCCTGTCAGCTGATGTTATTCACATACACTGCAACAGGAAATAAACTGGGACACATTTAGACTGTTTATATTTAAAACCGTGTAACGGTCTAAATGTTGTATATTTGTGACATCACAAATGGACAGAAATCCTGACGGCTTGTTTCAAACGCTCAGTTTCTGAATACGGGCTGTGTGTGTTTCTGTATATTGAGCGTTTTGATAGTTTAACAGTATTTATATATCACTTAAACCTGCTTTATAATATAAAAGACATGAAAATCTCACTTTTTACGATATGGGACCTTTAAACCAAAAGTGATGTTGGAGACGACCCTGCATCAGTAGAAGCTCCACAGCGTGTGGTGAGGAGATATGACCCAGAATAGTTTGGACTCATGATGGCAGGCAGTGATGGTTGCTTTATATATGTGGGTCCGAACACCTGACCCACATATATAAAGCCCAGTTTGTCATTTACTCTGGAAGGTGGTCCTCTGAATTATTTTAACAATCAGATTCCTTTACAGAAGGTTCAGAACCTCTGAAACATGTTGTCAGAACCTCTGAGATAAACACTGAAACATGTCAGAACCTCTGAAACATGATGTCAGAACCTCTGAAACATGATGTCAGAACCTCTGAAACATGATGTCAGAACCTCTGAAACATGATGTCAGAACCTCTGAAACATGATGTCAGAACCTCTGAGATAAACACTGAAACATGTCAGAACCTCTGAAACATGATGTCAGAACCTCTGAGATAAACACTGAAACATGTCAGAACCTCTGAAACATGATGTCAGAACCTCTGAGATAAACACTGAAACATGTCAGAACCTCTGAAACATGATGTCAGAACCTCTGAAACATGATGTCAGAACCTCTGAAACATGATGTCAGAACCTCTGAAACATGATGTCAGAACCTCTGAAACATGTTGTCAGAACCTCTGAAACATGATGTCAGAACCTCTGAAACATGATGTCAGAACCTCTGAGATAAACACTGAAACATGTCAGAACCTCTGAAACATGATGTCAGAACCTCTGAGATAAACACTGAAACATGTCAGAACCTCTGAAACATGATGTCAGAACCTCTGAAACATGATGTCAGAACCTCTGAAACATGATGTCAGAACCTCTGAAACATGATGTCAGAACCTCTGAAACATGTTGTCAGAACCTCTGAAACATGATGTCAGAACCTCTGAAACATGTTGTCAGAACCTCTGAAACATGTTGTCAGAACCTCTGAAACATGTTGTCAGAACCTCTGAAACATGTTGTCAGAACCTCTGAGATAAACACTGAAACATGTCAGAACCTCTGAAACATGATGTCAGAACCTCTGAAACATGATGTCAGAACCTCTGAAACATGATGTCAGAACCTCTGAAACATGATGTCAGAACCTCTGAGATAAACACTGAAACATGTCAGAACCTCTGAAACATGATGTCAGAACCTCTGAGATAAACACTGAAACATGTCAGAACCTCTGAAACATGATGTCAGAACCTCTGAGATAAACACTGAAACATGTCAGAACCTCTGAAACATGATGTCAGAACCTCTGAAACATGATGTCAGAACCTCTGAAACATGTCAGAACCTCTGAAACATGTTGTCAGAACCTCTGAAACATGATGTCAGAACCTCTGAAACATGATGTCAGAACCTCTGAAACATGATGTCAGAACCTCTGAGATAAACACTGAAACATGTCAGAACCTCTGAAACATGATGTCAGAACCTCTGAAACATGTTGTCAGAACCTCTGAAACATGTCAGAACCTCTGAAACATGATGTCAGAACCTCTGAGATAAACACTGAAACATGTCAGAACCTCTGAAACATGATGTCAGAACCTCTGGTATAAACACTGAAACATGTCAGAACCTCTGAAACATGATGTCAGAACCTCTGAAACATGATGTCAGAACCTCTGGTATAAACACTGAAACATGTCAGAACCTCTGAAACATGATGTCAGAACCTCTGAAACATGTTGTCAGAACCTCTGAAACATGATGTCAGAACCTCTGAAACATGTCAGAACCTCTGAAACATGATGTCAGAACCTCTGAAACATGTCAGAACCTCTGAAACATGATGTCAGAACCTCTGAAACATGTCAGAACCTCTGAAACATGATGTCAGAACCTCTGAAACATGTTGTCAGAACCTCTGAAACATGATGTCAGAACCTCTGAAACATGATGTCAGAACCTCTGAAACATGATGTCAGAACCTCTGAGATAAACACTGAAACATGTCAGAACCTCTGAAACATGTTGTCAGAACCTCTGAAACATGTCAGAACCTCTGAAACATGATGTCAGAACCTCTGAAACATGATGTCAGAACCTCTGAGATAAACACTGAAACATGTCAGAACCTCTGAAACATGATGTCAGAACCTCTGAGATAAACACTGAAACATGTCAGAACCTCTGAAACATGATGTCAGAACCTCTGAAACATGATGTCAGAACCTCTGAGATAAACACTGAAACATGTCAGAACCTCTGAAACATGTTGTCAGAACCTCTGAAACATGATGTCAGAACCTCTGAGATAAACACTGAAACATGTCAGAACCTCTGAAACATGATGTCAGAACCTCTGAAACATGATGTCAGAACCTCTGAAACATGTCAGAACCTCTGAGATAAACACTGAAACATGTCAGAACCTCTGAAACATGATGTCAGAACCTCTGAAACATGATGTCAGAACCTCTGAAACATGATGTCAGAACCTCTGAAACATGTTGTCAGAACCTCTGAAACATGATGTCAGAACCTCTGAAACATGATGTCAGAACCTCTGAAACATGATGTCAGAACCTCTGAAACATGATGTCAGAACCTCTGAAACATGATGTCAGAACCTCTGAAACATGTTGTCAGAACCTCTGAGATAAACACTGAACAGAACCTCTGGTGTGAGATACTCTGGATCATGGTGTGGATACTCTGGATCATGGTGTGGATACTCACTGGTTCCGTCCGCCTCCGCTGACCCGGTTCCCCTCATCCGGAGGTACATGAGGCCCAGCAGCAGGAAGAAGAGGCAGGCTGCTGTGAGCAGGAACATGGACAGGTAGTGAGCGCTGAAGCTGCCAGGTGAGCTCACCTCGTCCCGTTTGAACTGCTGCAGCAGCTCGTCCTCCGGTACCGGGACCGGTACCGACAGCTGCTGCTTCAGAACCGCCTGGCTGTAGGAGGAGTGGTTGGAGTGGTTGGCCCGGTAGTTCTGGGACAGACTGCTGTAGGAGGAGAACCGCGGTCTGAGCCCGATGGCGAATCTGCTGGTACCGGTACCGGTGCTGGTACCGGTCCGGGAGGCTCCGTCCTCGTCCTCTACGTGGTTGTTCCTGCCGGTACCGGACAGTCCTCCGTGGTTCTCCGAGAGGGACACGTAGATGGACTTCCTGGGGTAGTTCTGGTTCCGAGACCCTCCTGATGGTTCTGAGTCCAGTCTGCTCTTCATCCCCTCCTCCTCCTCTTCCTCTCTCCTCCTCATCAGAACCGCCCGGCCCGCTCCGTGGCTCCGCCTGGACTCCAGCCGGTCCACGGTACCGGTACCGACCCGGTCCTCCTCCTCTGAGTCAGAGTAGTCCCCGGTCCGCTTCCCGGTTCCGGTTCTGGTGGTACAGTGAGTCGAACCGCAGCCGTTCAGAGAGCGAGAGTTCTTCTCCGGTTCTGGTTCCGGTTCGGCCTCATCGTCATCATCATCATCATCATCATCACCATAGTCCTCCTCTGGGCTGGTTCTGGTTCTGGTTCTGACCCGGACCCCCCAGCCCAGCGACCCGCCTCTAGAGCCAGAACCAGAACCAGGACCCGGAGTAGAGCTGTTGCTGTTGGTCCCGGGCCGGGTTCTGGTCTGCTGGGTCTGGTTCTGGTTCTGGTTCTGGTGGTTGAGGCCTGCTCTCCTCTTCAGCGGAGCTTCAGCGTCTGACTCGTCGGAGCTGAAGCCGAGGACGGAGCACTTCCGGCCGGGTCTCCTGCTGGAGGAGAGCTGCGTGACGTCACGGCCGCTGGAGCCTCCGCTAGCCGCGTTAGCAGAGTTAGCTGTGTTAGCTCCGCTGTTAGCTCCGCTGTTAGCTCCGGTTCCTCCGGCGGGCTGAGCTCCTCCTCCGGTTCCTCCGGCTCCTCCGGTAAACCCGCCGCTGCGGGCCTTGGAGAGCCGGTAGCCGCTCCGCTGCTGGTCGTCGCGGAGCTTCTTGAGCTTCTTGAGGTAGACCGGCCGCGTGCTGTCGGTCAGCGGGCCCGGCGGAGTGAAGCCGCAGCGCTGCAGCTCTCTGAACAGATCCTCATCCGCTAGCGCCGCCGCCATCTTCACTGCTCTCCGGGAGATGATGGTACAGGACGTGACGTAGGACGGGGAGGCGACGGGCTGCGTTCAACACCGGCAACACTTTATACAACACTTTATACTATACTGTTAACAAATCATCATTTATCAACACTTTATACTATAATACTGTTAATAAATCATCATTTATCAACACTTTATACTATAATACTGTTAACAAATCATCATTTATCAACACTTTATATTATAATACTGTTAATAAATCATCATTTATCAACACTTTATACTATAATACTGTTAATAAATTATCATTTATCAACACTTTATACTATACTGTTAACAAATCATCATTTATCAACACTTTATACTATAATACTGTTAACAAATCATCATTTATCAACACTTTATACTATAATACTGTTAACAAATCACCATTTATCAACACTTTATACTATAATACTGTTAATAAATCACCATTTATCAACACTTTAGTTTATACTATAATACTGTTAATAAATCACCATTTATCAACACTTTATAATATAAAACTGTTAACAAATCATCATTTATCAACACTTTATACTATAATACTGTTAACAAATCACCATTTATCAACACTTTATACTATAATACTGTTAATAAATCATCATTTATCAACACTTTAGTTTATACTATAATACTGTTAATAAATCACCATTTATCAACACTTTATAATATAAAACTGTTAACAAATCATCATTTATCAACACTTTATACTATAATACTGTTAACAAATCATCATTTATCAACACTTTATACTATACTGTTAACAAATCACCATTTATCAACACTTTATACTATAATACTGTTAATAAATCATCATTTATCAACACTTTATACTATAATACTGTTAATAAATCATCATTTATCAACACTTTATACTATAATACTGTTAACAAATCATCATTTATCAACACTTTATACTATAAAACTGTTAACAAATCACCATTTATCAACACTTTATACTATAATACTGTTAACAAATCATCATTTATCAACACTTTATACTATAAAACTGTTAACAAATCATCATTTATCAACACTTTATACTATAATACTGTTAACAAATCACCATTTATCAACACTTTATACTATAATACTGTTAACAAATCATCATTTATCAACACTTTATACTATACTGTTAACAAATCATCATTTATCAACACTTTATACTATAATACTGTTAACAAATCACCATTTATCAACACTTTATACTATAATACTGTTAATAAATCATCATTTATCAACACTTTATACTATAATACTGTTAACAAATCATCATTTATCAACACTTTATACTATAATACTGTTAATAAATCACCATTTATCAACACTTTATACTATAATACTGTTAATAAATCATCATTTATCAACACTTTATACTATACTGTTAACAAATCATCATTTATCAACACTTTATACTATAATACTGTTAATAAATCATCATTTATCAACACTTTATACTATACTGTTAACAAATCACCATTTATCAACACTTTATACTATAATACTGTTAATAAATCATCATTTATCAACACTTTATACTATAATACTATTAATAAATCACCATTTATCAACACTTTATAATATAAAACTGTTAACAAATCATCATTTATCAACACTTTATACTATAAAACTGTTAATAAATCATCATTTATCAACACTTTATACTATAAAACTGTTAATAAATCATCATTTATCAACACTTTATAATACTATACTGTTAATAAATCATCATTTATCAACACTTTATACTATAAAACTGTTAATAAATCACCATTTATCAACACTTTATACTATAATACTGTTAACAAATCATCATTTATCAACACTTTATAATAATATACTGTTAATAAATCACCATTTATCAACACTTTATACTATACTGTTAATAAATCACCATTTATCAACACTTTATACTATAATACTGTTAATAAATCATCATTTATCAACACTTTATATTATAAAACTGTTAATAAATCATCATTTATCAACACTTTATACTATAATACTGTTAATAAATCATTATTTATCAACACTTTATACTATAATACTGTTGATAAATCATCATTTATCAACACTTTATACTATAATACTGTTAATAAATCACCATTTATCAACACTTTATACTATACTGTTAACAAATCACCATTTATCAACACTTTATACTATAATACTGTTAATAAATCATCATTTATCAACACTTTATACTATAATACTATTAATAAATCATCATTTATCAACACTTTATACTATAAAACTGTTAACAAATCACCATTTATCAACACTTTATACTATAATACTGTTAACAAATCATCATTTATCAACACTTTATACTATAATACTGTTAATAAATCATCATTTATCAACACTTTATAATATAAAACTGTTAACAAATCATCATTTATCAACACTTTATACTATAATACTGTTAACAAATCATCATTTATCAACACTTTATACTATACTGTTAACAAATCATCATTTATCAACACTTTATACTATAATACTGTTAACAAATCACCATTTATCAACACTTTATACTATAATACTGTTAATAAATCATCATTTATCAACACTTTATACTATAATACTGTTAACAAATCATCATTTATCAACACTTTATACTATAAAACTGTTAACAAATCACCATTTATCAACACTTTATACTATAATACTGTTAACAAATCATCATTTATCAACACTTTATACTATAAAACTGTTAACAAATCATCATTTATCAACACTTTATACTATAATACTGTTAACAAATCACCATTTATCAACACTTTATACTATAATACTGTTAACAAATCATCATTTATCAACACTTTATACTATACTGTTAACAAATCATCATTTATCAACACTTTATACTATAATACTGTTAACAAATCACCATTTATCAACACTTTATACTATAATACTGTTAATAAATCATCATTTATCAACACTTTATACTATAATACTGTTAACAAATCATCATTTATCAACACTTTATACTATAATACTGTTAATAAATCACCATTTATCAACACTTTATACTATAATACTGTTAATAAATCATCATTTATCAACACTTTATACTATACTGTTAACAAATCATCATTTATCAACACTTTATACTATAATACTGTTAATAAATCATCATTTATCAACACTTTATACTATAATACTGTTAATAAATCATCATTTATCAACACTTTATACTATACTGTTAACAAATCACCATTTATCAACACTTTATACTATAATACTGTTAATAAATCATCATTTATCAACACTTTATACTATAATACTATTAATAAATCACCATTTATCAACACTTTATACTATAATACTGTTAACAAATCATCATTTATCAACACTTTATACTATAAAACTGTTAATAAATCATCATTTATCAACACTTTATACTATAAAACTGTTAATAAATCATCATTTATCAACACTTTATAATACTATACTGTTAATAAATCATCATTTATCAACACTTTATACTATAAAACTGTTAATAAATCACCATTTATCAACACTTTATACTATAATACTGTTAACAAATCATCATTTATCAACACTTTATACTATAAAACTGTTAATAAATCATCATTTATCAACACTTTATACTATAAAACTGTTAATAAATCATCATTTATCAACACTTTATAATACTATACTGTTAATAAATCATCATTTATCAACACTTTATACTATAATACTGTTAATAAATCATTATTTATCAACACTTTATACTATAATACTGTTGATAAATCATCATTTATCAACACTTTATACTATAATACTGTTAATAAATCATCATTTATCAACACTTTATACTATACTGTTAACAAATCACCATTTATCAACACTTTATACTATACTGTTAACAAATCACCATTTATCAACACTTTATACTATACTGTTAATAAATCACCATTTATCAACACTTTATACTATAATACTGTTAATAAATCATCATTTATCAACACTTTATACTATAAAACTGTTAATAAATCATCATTTATCAACACTTTATACTATAATACTGTTAATAAATCATTATTTATCAACACTTTATACTATAATACTGTTAATAAATCATCATTTATCAACACTTTATACTATAAAACTGTTAATAAATCATAATTTATCAACACTTTATACTATAAAACTGTTAATAAATCATCATTTATCAACACTTTATACTATAAAACTTAATAAATCATCATTTATCAACACTTTATACTATAATACTGTTAATAAATCATCATTTATCAACACTTTATACTATAATACTGTTAATAAATCATCATTTATCAACACTTTATACTATAAAACTGTTAATAAATCATCATTTATCAACACTTTATACTATAAAACTGTTAATAAATCATCATTTATCAACACTTTATACTATAAAACTGTTAATAAATCATCATTTATCAACACTTTATAATACTATACTGTTAATAAATCATCATTTATCAACACTTTATACTATAAAACTGTTAATAAATCACCATTTATCAACACTTTATAATATAAAACTGTTAATAAATCATCATTTATCAACACTTTATAATACTATACTGTTAATAAATCACCATTTATCAACACTTTATACTATAAAACTGTTAATAAATCATCATTTATCAACACTTTATACTATAACTGTTAATAAATCATCATTTATCAACACTTTATAATACTATACTGTTAATAAATCATCATTTATCAACACTTTATACTATAAAACTGTTAATAAATCACCATTTATCAACACTTTATAATATAAAACTGTTAATAAATCATCATTTATCAACACTTTATAATACTATACTGTTAATAAATCACCATTTATCAACACTTTATACTATAAAACTGTTAATAAATCATCATTTATCAACACTTTATACTATAAAACTGTTAATAAATCATCATTTATCAACACTTTATACTATAATACTGTTAATAAATCATCATTTATCAACACTTTATACTATAATACTGTTAATAAATCATCATTTATCAACACTTTATACTATAATACTGTTAATAAATCATCATTTATCAACACTTTATACTATAAAACTGTTAATAAATCATCATTTATCAACACTTTATACTATAAAACTGTTAATAAATCATCATTTATCAACACTTTATAGTATCTACCTTATTCTCAGGGGCGTTACTGTAGAAATTATCATTTAATAACACATAAACACATTATTGTATAATGTGTTTATAAATTATCATTTATAAACAAATAATCATTCATAAAGATATTATAAAATAATATTAATAATTAAAATAAAAAATAAAATACATTTATAAACATAAACATCATTTATCATTTATATCATTTATAAACATCATTTATCATTTATATCATTTATAAACATAAATAATAACGCTTCAATTATTAGATGTGATGAATTAGCCCTGTTTCTTTTATTTTATGATATATATTTTTCTTTTTTTATTTATTTTTTTTATTACTTGTTCCTTGACCACTTTTACTTTGTTTTTAATTCACTTTGAATGCCGTTGTGTAGCAGTTCATTGTTGATCTCACCAAGGTACTGCATTTAGGTGTTCATATTCTTGCAAATGTTTCATGGCTTCATCTTCGTCCAGAGACTTTTTAGAGAATAGAATCAAATTAATCTGGAATGCTCAGAGACAGAAGTTATAATGTGTGATAATGAGGTCATTGTTTCTGCAGCAGGAGGACAACATTTGTACATAAAAAGCAAAAAGATGCTTCAGCAGAACTCAACAAACACAAAAACAGGTCATTTTCCAATCAGAAAATATGGTAATCTTTATTTTCTGACAGCTCCATAAAGAATGTATAACAACAGTTTACAGAAGTTAATTATCATAAACCATAATCAATAAAACAAACACAATGACAGAAAGACATAGATCTGCTGTTAGTCCAGTACATTGAAGACGTGCACACAACCGCAGTTTGAACATGAAAAACATTCCACAAGGTCTTCTTAATCATTCATGAAGAACATTTAGACATCCTGATGCTTGAGATTACTCACAGAATGATTCCACTTCTTCACTGACTGCAGTTCTTCAGTACTGAACTGTACACGGTTACATTTACACCGTTAGAATATGTACAATCACAGACATCAATGAACCCAGGCATGCACTTTACTAAACTGTTGTGGTCTTCTTGTACACCATGATGAAGTGATACTGGTGGAATATAAACTACTACATTTAAAACATTCAATATAAACTCAGTTTAAGAATAAATTAGTGGAATGATAGATAGATATGAAAACCCAAAGCTGGAAAGATATACGATGAGAAATGCCCTCTCTAAACGTGTTACAGCGTCCACTAGTGCCTCATATGACAACATGTCCTGAAGCTCACCCTTAAAGGGGAACACCACCCACTCTATACCCTATGACATCACAATATGAGTTTATTATATTATATATTATATACCGTCTCAGACCGTAGCAATAACATGTATGAATTTGGAAAAGGGCGTAGTTTAATGTTTGAAATGAACACAGTTAAATGAATGTCCATCAAAGCCCTGAATATAAGAACCTGAAGGTTTACTGCCTGACTGCTGTATCAGACTGCATCAGGTTTAGCTCAGTGTTCCTAATAAACTGGCAGCTGAGTGTATACCACCATGTATATGTATATACTAGTAGTAGTATATTAAATATGTATGCATTCATTTGACTCACTGAGTGAACTGGGAAGTGTCAACAGCACAAGGTGAGCTGCTAATAGGCCAGCTGGGGGCGCTAGAGGGCTCTATATCAGGTATCAGGTAGTGGACCACTGAGCCGTCTCATCATATCAGAATCAGAATCAGAATGGTGTTTATTGCCAGGTGTAAGAGGTATACACTAGGAATTTGCTTTGGTTATGTTGGTGCAAATCAAACAGTATAATAACAAAAGAATAGATAAAAACGTTAGAATAAAATAAGAATAAAAACATTTGGGGGGTGCATTTAAGTTTCAGAACAAAGAAAACGTTACTGATATAGATCGACTTCACTTAATACAAAAGCAAAGCTAGCTATAAAGAAGTAATGGTGGCGATAAACAGAAGTACGTAGTGCAGACGCCTGTAGAGACAGTTCACCGAGAAGGACAGGTTCCCTCTTTACAATCTAACATCTGGTGGACTTCAGGACAGACACTCACATGAACGCGGGGGGGTTAACACCAGTGAGTCCAGCTGAGTGTCTGACGTGGTCCTGCAGCCCTCAGTGCTTCTTCAGAGAGTCCAGGATACGCAGGATGTGCAGGAAGAGGTTGACGATGTCCAGATAGAGGTTGATGGAGGCCAGGATGTGCTCCTCAGGAGACAGCTGCTTCATCAGCATGTGGGTGTCGTAGATGATGAAGCCACAGAAGACCAGGGCTCCGGCTCCAGACAGGATCAGCTCGGTGCTGTCGCTGTTGAAGAAGAACTGCAGAGAGAACAGAGTCAGCATGAAGGGGGGGGGATTGAATTCAGAGATGGAATCAGTGTTGTGTGGACAACCTGCTCCTCAGCTTCCACTGCTGGGCAGTTAATGGAACAGTTCTTGTCTGTTATAGCAGCAGATGAATACCCAGGATATATGAACCACATGTTCAACTATCACATCTGGGACGTTCAGGTGGCCACATATTTCTGGTAACTAGAGTATCTCATTCCATCATATATAATAATAATATTAAATATGATATGAATCATTTCTATAACAACCGGTTCTGACAGTGTGAGCGGTGTGTGTGTCTTTGAGCTTCTTTGCAGACCACTGAAAAAACTCTGGGTTGATTTACCAAGTTGATAACCAGCATCGTAGGACAGCTTAGCGAGAGCTCTGGCTTTCTGGATCGTATTTTAACTGCAGCAACACGCACACCGTTTTCTGTCTGAATACATTAGTATTTTTTCTCACTTTTTAATTTCTTTCATATGAAATAAACTCATTAATGTCACTCACCCTCATGCAGCCGGCGATGAGGAGGATCCACAGGCAGGCGAACAGTCTGTAAGGACAGAACAGACGGAGAAGTGTGACGAGGGCTCCCTCTAGAGGACGGATACAGCAGCTTTGAGATATTAAAACCATGAAAACACTCACCCTGCTCCCAGTTTGCTGAAGTCTCTCTTGGACTGGAAGGTGTAGAC
>NC_133817.1:406369-416369 GCF_043250625.1 Sebastes fasciatus
AAAAAAGAAAAATGAAATAAAAGAAGGGCGATTTGGGGAAATATACTTCATTGAGAAAGTGATTCTTTCCATTATAAATATTTCATAAATAACATCATACCAGTTCTCTAATGATGAGGTATCTGGTTTAATCCATTTCTTAGTTATTGCTTTTCTAGCAGCTACACTCAATATTCCAAATAAGTACTTTGTTTTAATATTTGTAGATGTTGAAAGTAGAAGACTTAACAGGAGTTCATCCCACTTAAAGACTATGTTTTACCAAATATAGTAACTAATTCTGTGTAAATCTTACAGTCCCAGAACAGGTGATAGTGGTTATCTAGTTCCTCCAGCAGCTGGAAGAACCTGAACGATGAGACTTCTGAACAGGTCATATTGGTTAGCTTATAATATATTTTGAACAAAAAAGGACAGGAGTCAGACATCCTCAAATACAAACCAAACAGACACTAATAAATATGCAAAATACATTTAGAAAAAGACATGTCTGAATACCCGTCCCACTACAGGTGTCAAGAACATTACAACATGAACACATGAGGAACATGAGGAACATTGGGGGCAAGTTACTGCTTATGATCTCACCATAGTTGATATACAACACAATGAGATTACAGGAAGAGGAGGGAGGCAAGAAGAAAGGACAAAGTAAAGAAGGTAAGAGATGAAATAAAGGAATAAAGAGCATAGATCCTGCTCCTTCTGTTCTGGGGGTCTGATGTTATACTGATCCGTCCTCAGCAGCAGGTTTTCTGCATGTGACAGAGCTGATTATGGTATCTTTGGGGAGTTTCCACAAACCTCACCAGAACCAAACCTGTCTGGCATTATCTTACCTAGTAACTGAGATGTGAATTAAGGATTGGCTGGTGTCATGGTAGTGGGCAGTCTCTGGGTGACTGGATTCTGCTGCTTTGTGCTTCATACTTTCAGTTTAGAGCAGCTCTCTGAAGAAAGCAGACGTACCCTCTCTGAGAAACAAACTACCAAAGAAGAAGAGATCCAACATGATGCTGTATCTGTGTCTAGCGGCTCTGGTAGCCATCTCCTGTGCTGAGGAGTCCAAACATGGTGAGTACTGAACAGGACTAGTGTTGTTGTTTTCATGATGTAACTTCAACCTGAAACCATTTTACTGAACAACAACACAAACTGTTTATCAACTAACATGACCTCTATGCTCGATGGCTACCAGCAAACTGCATCACATCATTAATCAGGCTGGATGGTTAGGATGTTTTACTGTATATATACAGAGAGATATCTCTATATCTAAATGGATATATACTGTGTATATATGGATATATAGAGAAAGATGTCTCTATATATATCCATATACACAGTATATATCCATTTAGATATAGAGATATCTCTATATTTATATGGATATATACTGTGTATATATGGATATATAGAGAAAGATATCTTTATATCTATATGGATATAAACTGTACATATGTGTGTGAAACTCCTAGAGGCTGATGTTAGAGTCAAATGTAGAAGAGAATCATTAATCAACTTGTTTTTAAGTCGGTGGAATTCCCCGAAATGATCTGAGTTAAGTTTCGATTTCCTGTAAACCAACTGGCTGTGACAGCCCCCCCCACTGGCTTCAGCAGGGTACACACACACACAGACACACACACACACGCACACACACAGACACACACACACACACACACACACACACACACACACACTGAGGAGTGATATGAGGATTCACAACCAAAACTCCAGAGGGTGAATTTAAAATTCAAAATATAGATAAATTATATATGTAATTTTTAAATATATATTTATTTATATTATATAAATAAAATAAAATAATTAAATATATGTATAATTTTTTTTTTCTCTGATTCACTTAACTTGTAGTATTATTTATTTATTTAGTTAGTTAGTGATGATGGTGGTGGAGAGCACTGTCTAACACGTCGCTCCAACATCTCCCATAGGTGTTCAGGCGGGTGGAAATGTGGAGACTGTGAAGGCCATAGCAAATGATTCATATCATTTTCATACAGATCAAACCATTCATTGAGCCTGATAGTAAATAGAATATATAGAATATAATATAGAAATTCAATGTCATTTTTTTTGTGTTTCAGTACCACCAGCAATTTTTTAATTTGGTACCTCAATTCCGTGACCGTTCTCTGACTAACATGTTGTGATGATTGATTTGTCTTCTATGGACCTTTTATGAAAAATGTAGCCCCCAGGTTCCTCCCAAATCCGTGCTATCTAACGTTAGTTGAAAAGTTGTCTACTTTAACAGGCTTGTGTTAGCCGCCATGTTGCAGCAGTGTTTTGCCCTCCGTGCTCTGCGTCAAGTCACATGAAGTGAGTGTTTGTGAATGTGTCAGGACAACATTTAGACAGAGGACACACCTCATTCCAGTCCTCAGGTACAGCAGGTGCCAGTTTGGATGAGATCCAATGTCAATTATCTGACCTGAAAGAAACACAACACTTCTCCTGTTTGGATCTAATCCAGAGTCCGTGTGTCACGTAGTCCTGAGACGTTAGTATTTCATAATTAATAAGCTCACACTCAAAACAGATTTTCAGAATGAGAACATTATTGTACTGAAAGAATCCCCAACATGCAAAGTAGGTTCTGATAGTGTGACGAAGACTCCGTCCCTGACTGTGGATGACACGTAGTGAGGAAGATGCTGAGTAAACGGTCATCCAGACACACAGCTGTTCTGTCCACATCTGGTCTGATTCTAGTTTCCTTCTCCATGTGTCCTCCAGTTCCACCCAAGGTGCAGGTGTACAGCTATAAACCTGGACAGTACGGGGAGGAAAACATCCTGATCTGCCACGTGAGCGGCTTCCACCCCCCTGACATCAAGATCCAGCTGATGGAGGATAAAATGGAGCTTCCCAACGCCAACCAGACCGACCTGGCCTTCAAACAGGGCTGGCACTTCCATCTGACCAAGAACGTGGCCTTCACACCTATGACTGGAAAGGAGTACTACTGCAAGGTCACTCATGGAGCGACTGTGAAAGACTACAGCTGGAGTGAGTTAGGATCAGACTGAATGTGTGTGTGTGTCACGTTCTCATAACCACGGAGTGGACAGACAAATCACACTGGGTCAGCGTGGGATGCAGCCTGCAGATATATATATATATATATATAATATATATATATATATATATATAATATATACATTTATATATATACATTTGTGTGATAATGATAGTACTAACTTATACCCTTGCTAAGACTGAAAGGTTCTCTAAAATGAAGAGAATTTAATGTTATTTTATTAAAAGAGAATTCATTATTTTGCCCTCGATAAATTAAATATCCAGAAATACTCGAGACAAAATGTAATCAAATGCAACTTAAAGCATGTTAGTGCACACGTTAGTGCACACGTTAGTGCACATGTTAGTGCACATGTAGCTTCACCAGCTTTTATGAGATTGATGAAAAAAACAACTTCTCTATGCTTTTTTCTTTTTTGACAGCCACCAGCATGTAACTGCCAGCGGAGCTCTGATTGGTGAGTTCACCTCTTTATTCTACGACTTTCAGTGAAGCTGTTGTTATTGTTGTTGTTGTTGTTGTTGTCAGCTGTTTGATGCTGTGATGTCATCTTCTCTGTCCAGAGTGACTCCAGATGTTTTGCTCCCGTCTCCAGCAGCGATTGTTCTTCACATCACCAATCACCAATCAACAGGATCAGTTTCTATCGGCTTTCTCACTTTTCTGTTTTTTTATTCACAAAACATCAATATCATCATATTGAGGGGAATATTCTCTTATTGTTAGAATGAGAGGATATGCTGCAAAGGGCTGCGGGGCATTTAGTCATTTGTAATTTAGCAGTGTGTTGCTTAAAGATCTTCTAGCTTTTGATACTGAATGTGTGTATCTGAAGAGATGAAACGTGTTTTAACTGAACAGATGAAACGTGTTTTAACTGAAGGAATGAAATGCTTCTGTTTGTTAATATTGGTTTTAATGACTATAAAACTCTTTCTTCTACCTAAACGAGGCGATCCAATGCTGATTGGTCAGATTAATAAAACATGAATAGGGTGTTCTTTCTGGACCACACGTGTGTTCTACCAGTTTGATTTGTTATTTTAATGTATTTTGTTAACGCCCGATACTAAATAAATGCCTCTTAAAAACCCTCCATGTCTTCGTTTGTTTATTAAAACTCACAATGTGTACTTTTATTATAGGGTTATTGATCAATATGTTATCTTTATGGCTTTTAGAACATGTCACTCTTCTTCTTTGGACAAAGAAAGTCACTAAAGGTTAATGTGTAGACATTTAAATGAGTGATGTCATATTTTAACTATCACTCAAAACAGTCAGTTAATAACGTAGAGAGTTGAGTTGAGCAGGAAACATCAAGATAATGTGACTGATATTGTTGTTATTGGTGTAATAACTCTCACACTGACCTCAGATCAGTGTTTTATTATTATTATCACGATGGCTGATCAGTTTCAGCGGTTTCTTTACCGTCGCTGTGAGGAGCTGGAGCTGGATGCAGATATAAAGAACGAGTGAACATTCATTAATTAAAGATACAACAATCAAACATGTCGGCTAAAATAACAACAACAACAAGATGAGATATTTTTACATATTTTACATCTCCTGAAGTACATTTACTTATTATAAACTATATGGATCATTTATTCTGGCAGATCATGACATTATTAGTAGAAGATATATTCAATCCTGTATCATATATTATCATATATCAGTATTCAATCCTGTATCATCGGGTCAAAGCGAGGATAGCGTGGCAGCGTCACGTTTTGCCTCGCTGAATATTACATGTGTGTATTAAGGTGCAGTATCAGCAACAAAACCACCGAGGAAGAACGTCATGTTGGCCTTAAAATAAGAACGTAAACTAAGAACTATTACAACACGTCACAAACTTCACTTAAAAACACATCACAGATGTAATTTACTAAACTAAACAGCGGTCTCCTGGTCCAAAGTGTTTGTTGGACCCCTCGACCTCCACCTCAACCTCCACCCTAACCCTAACCTCCACCTCCACCTCCCACATGTTTACATGGATGCATTTACACGGCGTACTGATGACACGTCTAAAGAGCAGAACAGCGTGGACTCTGGAGTGCTGTGTTTTATTTCAGGTCATATAATTAACACTGGATCTCATCCAAACTGGCACTTCAGAGATTTCCTCGTACTTGAGGAGGAATGAGGTGTGTCATCCGTCTGAATTAAGACCTGCAGTAAATGTTGTCCTCACACAAACAACTTAAACACTCCTATAGAACTCTGTTCTGTCAGAATCCTCCAGAGATACGACCTCTCCAGGTGTTCTGATGTGACCTCTCCAGGTGTTCTGATGTGACCTCTCCAGGTGTTGTGATGTGACCTCTCCAGGTGTTGTGATGTGACCTCTCCAGGTGTTGTGATGTGACCTCTCCAGCTGTTGTGATGTGACCTCTCCAGGTGTTGTGATGTGACCTCTCCAGGTGTTGTGATGTGACCTCTCCAGGTGTTCTGATGTGACCTCTCCAGCTGTTGTGATGTGACCTCTCCAGGTGTTGTGATGTGACCTCTCCAGGTGTTCTGATGTGACCTCTCCAGATGTTGTGATGTGACCTCTCCAGGTGTTGTGATGTGACCTCTCCAGGTGTTGAGATGTGACCTCTCCAGATGTTGTGATGTGACCTGCCGTCGTTTATAACCGCTGAAAGTGACGGTGGGTGCCGGCTGATGAGAAGCTGCTACCTGAATGTTTTATACACCGTACTTTAAAGAGAAATAGAGAGTGGAGAGACATGATGCATTAACGGATTCATTAGTGTCAGAGCTGAGAGACACGCTGTAGAGTCCTGAATACCACCTCCCACAGCTGAAGAGAATCATGTTGTGTTTGTTTTGCATAATCCTGTGAGCTCTGATACTTTACATCTCACACATCCTGTATGAGAACATGACTAATAAAACTCGTGAGTCCTGACCAGGTGGAAGGTCGTCTCTCTGGACGGTTCTGACAGAACAGAGTTCTACTGGAGGGTTTGTGTTTGTGTTTGTGTTTGTGTGAGGACAACATGTACTGCAGGTTCAGGTTCAGACTGATGACACACCTCATTCCACTCCTCAGGTACACAGGAATCTCTAATGAACCAGTTTGGATGAGATCCAACGTTAATTATATGAAACAAACAACACTTCTCCTGTTTGTGTGTCACGTAGTCCTGAGACTTTAGTATTTCTAAATTATCATCAGCATCAGGACCTGGAACAGATTATTATTATTAAATAAACTGAGTTTATTGTGAAGAAAGAAGCTCACGGACCTGATGGAGGAAACTGACTCTTTACAGGAGGAAATTACTTTTATTATCATAAAGTTATGACTTTATTCTTGTAATATTATGACTTTTCCCCTCAATGTGGCCCTAATACTCTAATAAAGTATTAAAAATAAACTAACAGTACTAATATAGCTCACAGAACCAGGTTATAATCCAGGTTATAATCCAGGTTATATCAGCTAAAACCGATTTTTTAAAATTTGTTATTATTATTTCAAAATGTCAGTATCCATAGTAACAGCAGAAAACATTAAAAACATTTACATACAGAAGAAGCATAAACATAAACAAAGAGCTGTGACAAACATAAAAGGACAACAGAAATGAAACAATACCAACATAAAAAACAAAAAAATAAAAATAAAATAAAAATAAAAATAAAAATAAATAAATAGATAATAATAAAAAAAAGAACACGAGAGTATGACAATAATTTCACTTAAAAACGTTAAAGATATTGCATACATTCATTGTTTTCATTGCTTTTTTGTTTTGTGAGGAAGAGATTGTTGACAGATATAATTCCATTTCTTTCATAAAAGAAATTAGGTCAATTTACACTTGTGAATGTGGAACTTCGCGAGAATTAAAATTAAATGAATAAAGTCAGACAGACATATTCAGGTTATAATCCAGGTTATATAAGGTTATAATCAGGTTATAATCTGGATATATATCAGGTTATAATCTGGACATATATCAGGCAGGTTATAATCAGGTTATAATCAGGTTATAATCTGGACATATATCAGGTTATAATCAGGTTATAATCAGGTTATAATCTGCATATATATCAGGTTATAATCAGGTTATAATCTGGATATAATCAAATTATAATCTGGATATATATCAGGTTATAATCTGGATATAATCAAGTTATAATCTGGATATATATCAGGTTATAATCAGGTTATAATCCAGGTTATAATCCAGGTAATATCAGGAGGAGAGTATTTGATGTATTTAATGAAACTGCGTCACAGAGAGCAACATGTCGGAGTAAAGTCTGCCTAGCAACAGTGATTGATTTTCCTATTGGTGGAGCCAGTGAACAACGTCCCGGATGTTCTTCCTGTATCACCACCAGGATACGCCGAAGTGGAGTTGGTGGGCGGGGTTAGCTGCGGGGTTTGCTGCGTAGCATTAACACCGCCCGCACTGCCGAGCAGACGACACTTTTTACTTTCGGTTTGTCTCGTGGCGCAGTTTAATCTGTTTAATCTGTAATAAACAGTAATAATAGTGTTCAGAGACCCAGACGAGGTGAAGCCATGAAGACATTCATCATCCTCGTTATCCTGGCGGTGATCGGCTGTTCATCATCCGCTAAAGACTGTGAGTTACTCTACTCTAACTCCTCTAACCGTCTCCCGTCTCCCGTCTCTCCTCCTCTCCTCTGCTCCTCTAACCGCTCCTCTGACTGCTCCTCTGCTCCTCTGCTCCTCTCCTCCTCTGCTCCTCTCCTCCTCTGCTCCTCTCCTCCTCTCCGTCTCTCCTCCTCTCCTCTGCTCCTCTCCTCTGCTCCTCTGCTCCTCTCCTCCTCTGCTCCTCTCCTCCTCTGCTCCTCTCCTCCTCTCCTCCTCTCCGTCTCTCCTCCTCTCCTCCTCTCCGTCTCTCCTCCTCTCCTCTGCTCCTCTGCTCCTCTCCTCTGCTCCTCTGCTCCTCTCCTCCTCTGCTCCTCTCCTCCTCTGCTCCTCTCCTCCTCTCCGTCTCTCCTCCTCTCCTCTGCTCCTCTGCTCCTCTCCTCTGCTCCTCTAACCGCTCCTCTGACTGCTCCTCTCCTCCTCTGCTCCTCTCCTCCTCTCCGTCTCTCCTCCTCTCCTCTCCTCCTCTCCTCCTCTGCTCCTCTCCTCCTCTCCGTCTCTCCTCCTCTCCTCCTCTGCTCCTCTCCTCCTCTCCTCCTCTCCGTCTCTCCTCCTCTCCTCCTCTGCTCCTCTCCTCCTCTCCTCCTCTCCGTCTCCCGTCTCTCCTCCTCTCCTCTGCTCCTCTCCTCCTCTGACTGCTCCTCTCCTCCTCTGCTCCTCTCCTCCTCTCCGTCTCTCCTCCTCTGCTCCTCTCCGTCTCCCGTCTCTCCTCCTCTCCTCTGCTCCTCTAACCGCTCCTCTGACTGCTCCTCTCCTCCTCTGCTCCTCTCCTCCTCTCCGTCTCTGCTCCTCTCCTCTGCTCCTCTAACCGCTCCTCTGACTGCTCCTCTCCTCCTCTCCGTCTCTCCTCCTCTCCTCCTCTGCTCCTCTGCTCCTCTCCGTCTCTGCTCCTCTCCTCTCCTCCTCTGCTCCTCTCCTCCTCTCCGTCTCTCCTCTGCTCCTCTCCTCTCCTCCTCTGCTCCTCTCCTCCTCTCCTCCTCTCCGTCTCTAACTCCTCTGCTCCTCTCCTCCTCTGCTCCTCTCCTCCTCTGCTCCTCTCCTCCTCTCCTCCTCTCCGTCTCTCCTCCTCTGCTCCTCTCCTCCTCTCCTCCTCTCCGTCTCTAACTCCTCTGCTCCTCTCCTCCTCTGCTCCTCTCCTCCTCTCCTCCTCTCCGTCTCTCCTCCTCTCCTCCTCTGCTCCTCTCCTCCTCTCCTCCTCTCCGTCTCTAACTCCTCTCCTCCTCTCCTCCTCTCCGTCTCTAACTCCTCTCCTCCTCTCCTCCTCTCCGTCTCTCCTCCTCTCCTCCTCTCCTCCTCTCCTCCTCTCCGTCTCTGCTCCTCTCCTCTCCTCTGCTCCTCTCCTCCTCTCCGTCTCTGCTCCTCTCCTCTGCTCCTCTCCTCTGCTCCTCTCCTCCTCTCCTCCTCTGCTCCTCTCCTCCTCTCCGTCTCTGCTCCTCTCCTCTGCTCCTCTAACCGCTCCTCTGACTGCTCCTCTCCTCCTCTCCGTCTCTCCTCTGCTCCTCTCCTCTCCTCCTCTGCTCCTCTCCTCCTCTCCTCCTCTCCGTCTCTAACTCCTCTGCTCCTCTCCTCCTCTGCTCCTCTCCTCCTCTGCTCCTCTCCTCCTCTCCGTCTCTCCTCCTCTCCTCCTCTGCTCCTCTCCTCCTCTCCTCCTCTCCGTCTCTCCTCCTCTCCTCCTCTGCTCCTCTCCTCCTCTCCTCCTCTCCGTCTCTAACTCCTCTGCTCCTCTCCTCCTCTGCTCCTCTCCTCCTCTCCTCCTCTCCGTCTCTCCTCCTCTCCTCCTCTGCTCCTCTCCTCCTCTCCTCCTCTCCGTCTCTAACTCCTCTCCTCCTCTCCTCCTCTCCGTCTCTCCTCCTCTCCTCCTCTCCGTCTCTCCTCCTCTCCGTCTCTGCTCCTCTCCTCTGCTCCTCTCCTCTGCTCCTCTCCTCCTCTCCGTCTCTCTCGGTAACAACAACATGTTAGAATGGCGCTGTGTTAATACCCGGAAGGCTCTGACAGGCGGAGGACAGAGTCCCGGACATTAACTCTGGACTCTCAGAACCGAACCTTTGGATATCTCATAAAGAGTCTCCATGTCAAAGCAGATCAGTTCTACAGAGTCTGAGTTCTAATGGACCTGATCTCTCCTTTATCTCACAAAGAGTCTCCTGAACATGAACTCAGATATCCTGCGACTTCCTGCACCATGGACTGTTTCCTATGACCTCCTATACATATCTATATATACACCATGGACTGTTTCCTATGACCTCCTATACATATCTATATACACCATGGACTGTTTCCTA
>NC_133817.1:421369-426369 GCF_043250625.1 Sebastes fasciatus
TCTGTTTGATCACCACAGGTCTGCTCGGTCTCAGGGAGAGGAGGAGGAGGAAGAGGAAGAGGAGGAAGATTGGAATGATTTTCTATATATTTGGGTTTCATGGAGCTTCAGCAAAGATTGCACTTAAAATCAGCCGTGTGTTTTTCTATTAGCAGTACTAATGACAGTACAGCTTCAGTAGGTAGTAGGTGTTGACCCGCTGGGTCAGCCAGCCAGGATCATATCATATCACAAGCTATAGACCTCTTTCTGTTAGGAAACATGATGACTTCTCTCTGGAGGTGGAGGCAGAATAACTCTGAAATCAGTTTTTAGTTATTGAATGATCTGCTGTCAGACACGAGGCGGAAGTCTACCCTCAGCACACAAATCAAAGTAATAAAAACCCTTAGCATTCATTTGATTCTAAACTCATTTAAAAACATGCTTCACGGAGCTTTAAAGGAACAGTGAGTAGGACTCCGCAACATCTGGTGATGAGGTGGCAGATTGGAACTATAGACTAACTAATAACTAATAGATAGAGAGATAGAGAGATAGAGTTTTTTTAAAACAGACTAAAGTGCAGAATAAAGCTGTTCATTGTTTGTAGAAACATGGAGGCCGGTCCCGTGAAGAGCACCGGCTCCCTACGGAGATATAACGGCTCATTCTAAGCTAAAGGAAACACAACGACTCTTTAAATCAGGTGATCATTATTAATATTATATTCCATTTCTGCCAATAGATCCTCTAAATACTACACACTGTTCCTTTAAAGGAAACACTGAAGAATGGAGATGTACATGTTTTATATTCCTGTTTTCATGCTTTGATCTATAAACTTCCAGCTGAGCTCTTCTCATTACTCTGATTCATGTTAATGTTCTTGTGCACATCATTTTATCGTTTTACTTCAAAACCTGAGCACTCGTTTCTGTTGTTTCTGAAGTATATAATATATATACTAGGAGACCTCAGTCTGCCATGTTGGGCTCAGATTGACTGTAAATGTATTTTATACAATGTGTTAAGGTAATAAAAGTGTTGCTGACTCTTCCCTGTTCAGCTCATTGACTTCATACACACATAATCAATATGATATCAGGGTGTGTGGGAGGGAGGGAGCTGTTAGAGTGGAGTGAGATTATCTCCCCGCCGGAGTCCAAAGGGTGTTTTCATGCTGTAATTATTCCTCTTGTTCATACCAGCACTCAGGAACCCCTTCCTATACTCATCTAGTGTTATTGTCCTGTTGCAGTCTCTGTGGTTGCATACTGTATGGTTGTATACTGTGTGGTTGCATACTGTGTGGTTGTATACTGTATGGTTGCATACTGTATGGTTGCATACTGTATGGTTGTATACTGTATGGTTGCATACTGTGTGGTTGTATACTGTGTGGTTGCATACTGTGTGGTTGCATACTGTATGGTTGCATACTGTGTGGTTGTATACTGTATGGTTGTATACTGTATGGTTGCATACTGTATGGTTGTATACTGTGTGGTTGCATACTGTGTGGTTGCATACTGTATGGTTGCATACTGTGTGGTTGTATACTGTGTGGTTGCATACTGTGTGGTTGCATACTGTGTGGTTGCATACTGTATGGTTGCATACTGTGTGGTTGTATACTGTGTGGTTGCATACTGTATGGTTGCATACTGTGTGGTTGTATACTGTATGGTTGTATACTGTGTGGTTGCATACTGTATGGTTGCATACTGTATGGTTGCATACTGTGTGGTTGCATACTGTATGGTTGCATACTGTGTGGTTGTATACTGTGTGGTTGCATACTGTGTGGTTGCATACTGTGTGGTTGCATACTGTATGGTTGCATACTGTGTGGTTGTATACTGTGTGGTTGCATACTGTATGGTTGCATACTGTATGGTTGCATACTGTGTGGTTGTATACTGTATGGTTGCATACTGTATGGTTGCATACTGTATGTGTGTTAGTGTATGTTGTAGTAACGTCCAGGTGCCACCAGATGGCAGCAGCTACACTGAAGTACCAAACAGGAACAAGTCTCTGAATTCACCACAACACCTTCCTGATAATGTTTCACAATAAAAGCCTTGTTAGAGGATGAAGGGATTCTGTCAGCTGAAACAGATGAGTAATGAAGTATATGTTTGGGGGGAGGGGGGGTGGTCAGAGTGGAACCAGATTTAGGAGAGCAGCAGAGTGAGAGGAGAGTTAGAGTTATTCTTAAAGCTGAGGATGTTTGTAATCCGTTACCTTCTCATGTTACTCTGATTCATTAAGAGGGGAGGAGGGGGGGGGGCACTTAGCAGAAGAAGAAGAAGAAGTTCTGGGATCAATTATGAACCTTGGGGGGGGGGGCTCCAGAGCCTCACCCAGGAGTTATTTATAGAACCGGCAGTATGGTCCTTAGACCTCTGGGTCCTGCTCTCAGACCTCTGGGTCCTGCTCTCAGACCTCTGGGTCCTGCTCTCCGTCAGGAGGACGGAGGGATTCAGAGAGGTGTCTCTCTGTCTTCTGGCTGCCCCCCCCCCCAGCGTCCTCTTCTCCCGGTCTTTATAATTTAGTTCAGAAATGACTGGTTCTGGGTGCTGAGGACCGGTCCGGGTTAACCTGACCTATCCGATGTGCTCTTCTGATGATTGGTGAGGCGGTGAGAGGATCAACCCAATACACCTGAGGAAGACAGTTTCCCAAAACAAATGGCATGTCTGGACCTTCGGTTTTCTCCCGACTAGTCGTCCTACCTCTACTAACAGGAGGACCACAGCTCCCCCCCCCTCACTAAACACTGATAAGTGGTCTCTGTGTCTCTGAGCTGCTCTCCCTCCGACTCGGAGCGTTCTGATAACATCCGTCTGGATCGCTGAGTGTTGCTGCTGTTTGGCTGCTGACCTTGTTGACTCAGAGAAGTCTGAGAAGTCTGCTTTCACATTCCTCACATTCCCCCCAGCCATCCTCACCTCACCCCCCCCCCACACACCTCTCCTCACCCAGAGAACCAGGAACCAGTCTACCCCCCCCCCACACCTCTCGTCACCCAGAGAACCAGGAACCAGTCTACCCCCCCCCCACACCTCTCGTCACCCAGAGAACCAGGAACCAGTCTACCCCCCCCCCCACACCTCTCGTCACCCAGAGAACCAGGATCCAGTCTACCCCCCCCCCCACACCTCTCGTCACCCAGAGAACCAGGAACCAGTCTACCCCCCCCCACACCTCCCCTCACCCAGAGAACCAGGAACCAGTCTACACCCCCCCAGAGCCCCAGGAACCAGTCTACACCCCCCCAGAGCCCCAGGAACCAGTCTACACCACCCCAGAGCCCCAGGAACCAGTCTACACCACCCCACAACCTTTCACCAGGTAACAGGCTCAACATTTACAAACCCACAGATAGGTTCATGTGGTCGTTCTGCAGATTCACACCCCCCTATTATATAAATATATATATATATATATATATATACACAGATAGAGCACCAACAGGACAGCCCTCTCACTACCTCTGACAAAGAGACACTGAGTCATCAACTGAGCCCTGAAACCAGGAGTAGATATAGACTTCAACCAGCTGATCGTCATCAGGGCCGATCAGGCTCCACAGCTGATCGTCATCAGGGCCGATCAGGCTCCACAGCTGATCGTCATCAGGGCCGATCAGGCTCCACAGCTGCCTCAGAGCAGAGATCATGAACCCAACCAGCCTCACAGGTGTCTCATGCATCTCTAGTGGGATCTATCCATGCATAGAGGTTTAGTTTCATTTGAAAGGGACTTGGAAGATCCAGAATCCAGAGGGGAACAACTAGGACCCGTCTGCCAACACAGCTCCATTGTTTAGCCGTACATCTCCTGGTTCTTCTCTTATATAAAACACTGTTATGGAGGTCAAACGAGCCACTGGTCATTTCTAGGGAGGACTTGTCAGGATGCTCCGGCAGCGCCTGGAGGATTTGGTTTCAGTATCTAAACACCTCAGCTGACAAGAGGAAGCCAGTTTGTTTTCTTACAGTTGTTGTGGAACTTCTCCAATCATTGAGCCGAAGTCATTCCATGTATTTCCTGCAGAGCTCTGCCAAACACACGCAGCCAGCGAATGAACCGAGCTACAGAATCACTGCTCTCATTCTGGCAGCGTGCTTTAAACCGCAGGTCTGGGAGTTTTTCCTCGAAGGTGAGTGTTTTTCCAAGAAGAAATATTTCCAGAAAGGCTGAGATGTTCCTCTCATTCCTCTCTCCGTCTGTGTCACACACACACAAGCTCTCACAGTTTATCCTGAACCAACAGTCTCTGTGTCAGACGGAGACGGAGACGGAGACGGAGACGGAGACGGAGACGGAGACGGAGGCTTCGTTCAGCCTGCGGAGAAGTCTCCGGTTCAGCCTCGGTCACTGAGCGGCACACGGAGGAGGCCGGTCCTCTCTACTCACCTGTCCACAAGAGCCTGAAGGCTTGTTGGGACATTCCTGACCAGCCCAAAACCATCAACCCTACCCCGTCCGCCTGACACAGAAACATACACCTCCACTCAACCAGACCCCCCGAACAAAACACACTTTATGTATCCAATGCAAAATGACTAATTTCCTATTTTCTTAATGTCAGTTTGTTTAATCCTCGCTAGACTGACGATAAAGGGCTTTCTGAGCAGTTTACACAACACAAGTGCTCGCCATCCAATCACCAAAACATGTCATTCTTGCAGAAATCTCCAAATGTCAAAAGTTTTTTATACTAAATCCCAGCATGTCTTTTTCTCTGGTGTTCCTCGAGGTCTTGGTGTCTTAATGTGCTATTCTGGAGAGATTATTGATCATTTTGATCATTTCTCCAGTGGTAAAAAAATGGTTAAATTTATCACCAAATCTGAGTAACAAGCGGTATCAACCCTCAGCGCTGAGCAGCATCTCAGATTCATCTTCAGGTTCCAGCTTTCAGATGATGAACACCACTTCTATGTTGACTTTATATCTACTCCTGAACGTCCCCCCCCCGACCACTGGAATAGTAAGGGTTAATGGAA